>NW_020216500.1:0-23672 GCF_003070985.1 Temnothorax curvispinosus | reverse complement strand
AGACAATGATGAGGGCGACAACGACGATGATGATGACGACGACGACGGCTGCGACGACGATGACGATGACGACGAGGCGACTGCGGTCGAGACTGCCGTTGCGGTCGCGACAGCGGCGACGATAGCGGTGGCGACGACGATGACGGCGATGATGACGAGCGGCGCGCCGATATCAGCCCGAGAGAGACTGGAGGAGCGTATTTACCGAGCTGCGAGCGAAAACCAGACAGTTACAGCAATGGCAGCTGCGTGCAGCTCCGGCGCGCTGCTGCCGGATTTTTGACAACACTGTGTGGGCCTGGTGGGAGGTGGGCGCCGGATACGGGGGAGGGGAAGGGGGAGGGAGAGACAGAAAGAGAGAGAGAGAGAAAAGCGAAGGAAAGAGACGGAGAAAAAGGGGAAAAAAGAGAGAGAGAGAGAGAGAGAGAGAGAGAGAACACAAAGAAAACCGTCGTGAACGGCGGACGCGCAGTACGCGCACGATGACCGCGGGATCGCTCGTTCACTCGCTCGCACACACTCGCCCGTTCGTCCGAGCGACAGATCCTTGGCTGAAGCGAGAGAACGCGGACCTGGCGAACGCACGCACGCACGAACTGACCGACCGAACGAGTAACCGACGGCCAACCACGGCGGATACGCTCGCGAAAAAGACCGAGAAAGAAAGGAAAGATGAAACAAGCGAGAACTGCGTGTGCACGTCGGACAAGAAAGGAGAGAGGGAGCGGGAGAAAGAAAGGCAAGATCGTGTACGAGAAAAGGACGGAAAACGACGGAACAAGCGAGCGAGCGAAATAGAGAGGGAGAGAGAGAGAGAGAAGAGGAGCAAAATTCGTAAGGCTTAAGATTTCGCTACCAACGGGGATTCGCAGGTCGCGTGGCGAGCTCGAGATCTCGTTACCTCGCCCTTTGATGGACGCTTCTCGACGCCGAGGACCGTTTTGCGACCAACCGTCTTTCTCTCTCCGCCTGCGCCTCCCTCTTCTCTCTCTTTCTCTCTTTTTTTCTTCTGTCTCTTGGTATCACACTCACGTTGTGCTCCGTCTCGCAGATCTCTCCCGCCTTCTTCCTCACACGGTCATTTCGTTAAAACTAGGGCTTAAAATACACTATTCACAGGTATGTACAGCCACGCGAGCCAGACACACGACGTGCGTCCACCGGCGTACGCGTGTTTCGCGCGCAAGGATGCTGCGTGCGCGATTTTCGCGGTGGGACTGGTGGGAGTGGGAGGGTGGCGTCGACGCGGCGTAACGAGGCGTGGAGGGGAATGGGAGAAAGAAGACGGCTATGTGTCATGCTGTCTCGCTTTAGCCTAGTAATAACGTGCGTCTCCGTCTCGGAGGTGCGATTTCTAGCCCCCCTTCTCTCCCCCTCTTTGTCCTGTCTCTTGTGTTAAAGTTAAAGCGAAGAATCGAGGTCTTTTTTGCGTTCGGAATCCTCTCACGTCAATTTACCACGATTAAACGTCTCGCTTTTGCGCGTCGACATAGCGCTCGGCGAGATAAATCGTATAAAATTGCGTTGTGCCCGTACCAGAGAGAAGACCGTACTCAGTCTCCCTCCATAGCCGTGATAAAAATTCAATTTTTATGCTAAAACGCGACAGAGGCGGATCATATGGCGCCACCGGGAGACGTGAAAAGAAGGAGAAAATGGCCGCACGCGCGCGAAACTTTCGAACGTTGATCTTCCTGCGTCGATCATGCGTAGTCAACGTTATGCCCGTATCAGACTACGGATTGGGATTGAGATTGAATTGAAATTTGACTAATCAGAGCAAAGTTTACTAAACTTGAGGTCAGTTTTCTCTGTTCTGATTGATTAAATTTCAATCCAATCTCAATCCCAATCCGTAGTCTGATATGGGCTTTATGCTAAGACTCCATAGACGCGGAAACGCCGTGCGGTAGAGTGCATTGACCAATCAGAAGGCTGCCGCAAGTCGCCTGCGGCAAAATCAAAATTTGTGATTGGTCAACGCACTCTGCCGCATGGCGTTTCCGCGTCTATGGAGTCTTAGCATTAGAACGATCTAGGTTTGTTCTTTTTAACTGACTAGCCAGAGAGAGAGAGAGAGAGAGAGCGCCTTGTGTCCGCGATGCTAGAACTGTGTCCGAGTTTCGGTTTAAGCCAATGAAACTGCTACTTTTCTGTAAGAGCTGCAAGTTGATTGGCTTAAACCAAAACTCAGACGCAGTTCTAGCATTGTAGACACAAGGCTTTAGTAGAGAAACGCAAACTTGTTTCTCCTTCTGATTGGTCGGTTATAGACCAATGAGGTTCTTCACTAATTTTTGCTCCCGCACAGGGGAACCACTGTGTCTGATAGCTAACAGCACAAATTTCAAAGCAGCGAAAGAATAAAAAAGAATTGTGATAATAATGAGTGGCGAAAAATACGCAAAGTGGTCTGTGGAAAAATTAAAAAAAGAGCTCCGTTCTCGGGGAGCAAAAGTAACGGGGAAAAAGAAGGATTTACAAGATCGGTAAAATAGATCGTCAATATAGGTTATTATGTCTAATATACTCTTTACCCGGCGAACCAAATTATAACAGAGTTATTTCCGTTAATGAATGCGAACAAACATTATCGATTGACATACAGTTATAATATTTATGCAACACGTGCATGGAAAGTGCCCCATTACGCACGCTACGCGTGCGTGATAGACCACTTTCCAGGCACTTGCAACATAAAATAGGGAGTGTAAGCCGTGTGTAAAGATAAAAATTCCCGGGTGCGGTTACCGCACTCGCCTTCGGCTCGTGCGTAAACTCCGCACCCGGGAATTTTCATCTTACCTCACTTGTTACACAAATAACTATTTTATTACAATACTGATTTTTCCCATATGTTAACAATTGGTGTTTGAAACTCGCGCGGAATACTACCAATTTTGATATGGTGCTGCACTCTATGCTAGCTTTCACTGAAGAACCTCATAGACAGCAAGGCATACGATCAAAGTGGGAATCACAGACTTCTATATTGTTCCTACTTCTGATTGGTTGGTTACAGCCGGTTATGTTAGGCCCGCATTATACAACTGTTGACAGTGTTGACTAAAGTTTATAAATGCATATTATTATTTCTTGTGATCAAGGTAAGTAGAAATATCTTTTCTGTGTTGTTAAATAACTGCAGAGGACTTTACTAACATTGTGGGTTGCTTTTGTGCCCTGCACACATATATGCAACTTAATCTTTTCATCCGTGTCGGATTCTCATTATAATTCGTTAATCTGATCTATTTCAGATGAGGCACTGTTCAGTTAGTGGCTGTAATGTAAAGGAAAAGCAAGGCCTTATATTGTTTCAATTTCCGAAAGAACCAAAAAGGCGTGCAAAATGGATTTCATTAGTGAACCGTCCAAATTGGCAACCTTATACAAATTGATAAACTGTTATCACTAATGTAAATTTACATAAGATAAAGAATATATTGTTACGCCCGCGCTGAGACGGCCCTTGATCCGAGCTGAAGCGAGCGGTTATTCCCGTGAAGTTGGAAGCATGCTTACACTGAGAAAAAAAATCGTAGATTCAAAGAAATATTATTTGATTCAACTAAATGCAGCGGTCACGGGCTGTCAAGCTAACATTTGTTAATTCAAAAAATATTATATTTAAATAGATTCAAAATTTCTTGATATTACTCACGTATATTTGATTTAAATATATTAATATTTGCATTAAACAAATCACTACAACTAAACGAGTTTAGTCAAATTTACAACATTTTTTTCTCAGTGTAGCAACGCGGGGATTATTGATTTAACTTGGTCTTGGAGAACTGTTCTTGGGTGTTGACACTTTTGTATTGAGCAGCTGTAAATATACGTGAGTCTGGTTTTCGTAACCTCCGTGTTATTATTGCGTGAGTGTCGAGTAAGTGCTAGAGTGCCGTGCTGTGTCGCGAAAGTGCGGAAGCTTATCGCTTCGCGTGTGTAACAATATTGTAAAAATAATAATTTATTTCAAAATTAGAACAATTATACAATTTTATATATATAGTGATTTGCATTAATATTCGGACATTTAACAAAAAATATTTTTTATAAATTACATTTACATATGAATTAAATTACTATAACTTCAATAGTTCAATATTTTGTAGGATATCATTTTGTGCTTCAACTTACTAAAAAAACATTTTTCAAATAAATATACGGATTAATATTTTTCATAGAAATACGTGTAAAATCAGTGAAAATTAAAATCGTCTCAGATAGCACGGAGAATTGAAAAAGAATTCTTTTTAAAAACCCGATTTTTAGAATGTATTCTTTTCCCATATATCATTTCTGTTCTAAAAGAATTCTTAAGAGTTCAAAAGGAGTTCTTTCCTACGTCACCAGTTCTGAGTTCTTCTTCAGATACAAAAAAAATCACTTTTCTACTCCATAAGAATTCGTAATGTATTCGAAATTATGTTTAGACAGTATTCTAATAGAGCTCTATCTAAGCACTATTTCGAATGCATTGCGATTTCTCATAGAATAGAAAAATAATTCCTTTGTATTTGAAGGATAAGAAAAAATCTTTCATAATCTATCCAAAAACAGTTTCTACATTAGAAAGAACATAAAATGTACTAACCCATTTTATGTTCCTTCTGATGCAGAAACTGTTTTCGGATAGATTATGAAGGATTCTTCTTATCCGATGTTACCGACAGAATATTAGGATTATAAACACTGAAATTAGGAATATAAATATAGGAAATATAAAATAGAAGTATCCATGATTCAGGTATATCGATTAATGATTATATTACTAAATTGGTATACAAATTTGAAATATTGTAAGTATCATATTGTTATAACAAACGATTCGTATAATATGAGCGACATATTTATCGTACATACAGACATGCGTAAAATAAAATTTTATATGCAAAATAATCAATGTATAATATGATATTATGAAAATATAAAAGTGTCCCGAAAGAGTGATCGAGTAACGATTCGAAATTCTACAAACATATTGTTACTTCGCAGAAGCAGCGACGATCGTTGTATTTCGGAATTCGGACGCACTTTCGCGCGTCCCGTTAATGCTTCATCGGATGAGAGTCTTTAGCGATTGGAAGAAAAACATAAAAATAGAATATAATTATACGAATAGCGGTGAGCAACGCATGAGCTTTTTTGCCGGGGCAACAAGGCGAGTTTTGGAAAATCGATCGTGTTTAATTAGATAATTTATGTCCCGAGCGTCCAGCACATTTACACGCGATTACATTGTAACGTTTATAACACGAAAGCGGGCTTGAGTTCCGTCGAGCGGCCGATGCAAAATAATTAATGTATAATAAAACAAAATAAAATTAAGTTTTCTTTCATCTTAAATCAAAATTAAACTCATTTTCATACCGTTACAAATAATACGTACATCCCCAAGTAGAACAACTTAATCACAAAACCGTCAAGATGACATTAAAATGATGAATTTTTTGTCATCATATGGTCAACGTCAAGAATCAGTTTGAAATGACTGGCTTGTGATATGCTGTTTTATGAGACTCGCGATATATGTAACAGTATATATTGTTACAAATTGCATGATCAGTCATAATTTTCTTCAGTTCTCATAACATATTTCGAGTATGCTCTTAAATAGAAAAGATCAAATAAAAGTCAACGAACAGATCAAATAAAAGTCAAAGAGAAGTATTATAGTGTAAGTTAGTGCAGAAAGTGCAGCGAAAAAGAACAGATCACGGAGCGCAGACATCGCGCGATCGCGAGCACCGCGCGCGGGAACGTACTCGTGCGATTTTTTCCCTCCATTTTGCATCATCCGTCGTGTCTCGTCGCGAGAATTTTATAGTCCTTATAATTATATCCGTACATGTATGTGTCGGCGTCATTCTATCATTACGTGTAATGTTAACATTTTATTCAGTGTGTACATATATATGTGCTTGAAATTTTCTTCTTTTCTTTGAGAAAACTGTAAGTTTTATATCCCTAACCTATAACAACATTGATACATGTGGACATTGGTGATTCAATATGACTGATAGACCGGTAAGTAGAGTTAATTCTTGCAAATATGATAGGTTGCATGTAGTACTTTTTACGAATACTGACAATGATTGCATGTAATAGATACTTAAAAAAAATAGTGCTTTTACTTTTGATATTTTACGCCTTACTCAAGCATTCAAATTTTATATTAATACAACTAGTTATATTAGTGCAATCCTTTATTAAAGCTATGTTGAACGTTAGTGTATTTATAATTGCATATAAATATTGTCACAGAGTAAACGGCGTAGAGCAAGGCATGCTAAACGAGAAGTAACGCAAAGGATGAAAGTGGTTAAATTAGGATTTCAAGTTAATGCAGGAATTCTTATGGATGATGATTTGCAGTTGCTTGACGACTTTTCACATTTGAGCAGAAGTAATAGTGACAGTAGTAGTATAAATACAGCCAGTGGTGATATTATTCGATATGACAACACAAATGGCAATAATTTTTACAGTGTTAACACAGATAACTGTAATACAGTTGATAATAATATGAACAATGATGAGCTCGATCCTAATATTGATAACACTCACAGTACCGATGATAGCAATGAAGTCTTAAGTACTTTGAGTGAAATTTTTGAAATAAATCCTAATAATATAGATCACTTTCTACAGAATGATATTGAAAAGGAAATGTATTTGTTAACAAATTTAAGAGAATGGGCAATGAAAGGTGTAAGCTTTGTCAAAGTAGATAATCTTTTGAAAATACTTAGAACCTTATTTCCCAATCTGCCTAAGAGCTGTAAAAGTCTTTTGCATACACCTCGTAAAACAGTTACTGTTGCTCTTGGAAATGGACAATTTTTTTACAAAGGTATCAAAAAATATTGATGAAAGACTTTTAGAACAGTATTTCGTAGATCATCAAGAGATAATAATTGATGTAAACATAGATGGATTGGATCCATTTGAAAGTACAAATGATTGTTTTTGGCCAATAATTGGCTGCTTTGAAGATGATCCTCAGCCATTTATAATTGCTGTCTATTTTGGAAAAGGAAAGCCTTGCGATATGGAAACATTTTTAGGACAATATGTAGAAGAAGTAAAAGAATTACAGGAGCAAGGTGTTGAAATATTTAAACATATTTATCCTTTTCGAGTCCGTAATTATGTGCTTGATGCCCCGGCAAGATCATTAATTAAATGTATAATTGGTCATAATGGTCGCTTTGCATGTGAGAAATGTAAAGTTAAAGGAGAATACTATCTGTCAAGACAAATCTTTTTAAATTTGGATGCTGAGTTAAGAACGGATGAGTCATTTCGTACTCGATCAAATATTTTTCATCATACTGGTAATTCACCTTTGGAAAGAATTCCTACTGGAATGGTTTCACAATTTAGGTTGGATGCCTTACACTTAGTTTGGGCAGGTGTTTGGAAAAGGTGGCTTACTTTTGTCTTGGGTTTAAAGAACAGACGTGGTATTGCATCAGATGCTGACGTACAAGAAATAAACAATAAAATATTACAGTTGACACCGTACATTCCTAAGATCTTTAATCGAAGACCACGAACATTTAAATATTTTGCAAAATTTAAAAGTACAGAGTTCAGACGTATGCTGCTTTATGATGGATTAATTGTGTTTAAACACTTAGACAAGAAATTGTGGAAAAGCTATATTCTCTTGCAATCATCAATTTATATGTTGGCAAGACCTGATTTAGTACAACATATGACACCTGCAGCTGATGTAATAATCCGCCAATTTATAAAACATGCCATTAAAGTATTTGGAAAACAGTTTGTGGTATATAATGTGCACAGCTTATGCCATTTGTCAGAGGAATGTCGTTTGCACGGTGCTATTGATTCTTTCAGCGCATTTAAGTATGAGAATTTTTTTATGACAATAAAGAATTGTTTGCGTTCAACTTATAAACCTCTTGAGCAACTGGTTAATAGGGATTTTGAGACCAAAGGTCGTCTAACATCGAAAATATTCCAGCCAGATGATCGGACAGTAAAGTTAAATGGCTTATGCGAAAATATAGTGGATAATATAGAAGGTGACATGTACTCTTCCATTGAGATTGATGGAATTTGTTTAAATACTAATCTAGCTGATCGATGTTTTCTTACCAAATGCAATACAGTAGTACTGCTAAGAAATATCATTCATACATTCGAAGGCAGGATAAAATTAAACGGTCAGAAATTTTGCACTATGACTGACTATTACACTTATCCATGTAATTCTTCACAATTGGGTATCTGGAAAGTGAGCTCATTAGATCTTCAAGTTTATGCTTGGAATATTTCACAATTTGCTGCGAAATGTGTTTTATTACCTTTGGGAAATGAAGAATTTCTTACAGTTCCTCTTATACATAGTCATAACTGACTTTATAAGTAAATAATATAGTGTAAATATATAGAATATTTACATATCTATTTTATTATTAATATTGTTTAAATATGGTTAGTGCGAGTTTTGTATTATTTAACAATCTACCATTTTATTTTGCCTATTGAAAATTTGTATCTGTTTCAGTATGCAGTTGTTACTTTTCTTCCAAATGATAAGGATACTGAACCAACAAGTGACGTTGTACCCACTTGTTGGCTACTTGCTAAGAATACAAAGGCTTACTGGCCTAATTTTCCTAAACGTGGGACTACAGATAAACGATCAAAATTAATATTAAGTTTAGCTGAACCGGATAAAAGCTGGCCTACATACGATGTTAAATTTTGTCACGGCTATGGTAAATGTTTATATTACATTCATTTATATACATTTTTTAAGATTAGTAATTATCATTTTTAATGCAAAATTTTTTTAGACACGTACAATAAGGCACGAAAGGCAGCTAATCTTCAAAATGATGAAGATCGAACAGTAGGGACAGAAATTAGTGATATAGACCAGCCCAGAAAAAGAAAGCAAAATCCGAAATATAATGTCACAGAGTCATCCGAATCCGAAGATAAATGTAATACTCACACTGTTAAGAAGAGCAGGAAAAATAAATTGAGAGATCAGTCTAGCGATAGTGAAAATGAAGAAATGGAAGAAAAAGCTGTTCGGGCAAAAGTTGCAGCATTACTAGCCAAGAGAAATAATGTAAAACCGCAAGTATCTCAAAACAAGGCTAACAAGGAGGTTTCCATGGTTACCAAATCCAAAAAATTAATTAAAACACTCGATTTAGAACAGAACCGTTCTGTTGGTTTAAATGATACTATAGGAAGTGACCCACGTTCTAAAAAAACATATAATCTGACAGATGTTTCGCATGCAACAACAGAAGCAATAACCCCTAGTACCCCTGCTTCGTCTCCTCTGCACTTTCACCGACAATATGATGATAGAATGAATATAGATAGAATGAAAGAACAACTTTTGTTAGGTAAATAATTTTCTAAGCTTTAAATTAGTCAGTACAAGAAAGTATTGACTGCTACATTAATTTATTTTTTGTATACGTCTGTAGGAAATGATTCTCAACAGTCAGAATTTGTTTTACCATCCAGTCCAGAAATTATACAAGAAGAAAGTAGAGAAGAAATTAATGCTGCAACAGATAATAAATATGGGAGCATAAATATCTCGCAGAAATTAAGTCAGTCTTCTGACTTAAGTGATGAACAGAGAAAAATAATTACTTCTGTCACAGATCAACCTACAGGTAAATATAATTGTACAGGATGTTTCTAAACAATAACATTTACAGATTGTTAGAAGATAACTAAGCAAGTTTCTCAAATACATACTCTCCGAAACTCTCGTGTTTCACTACTGAAAAGCAAAAAAGTTATATTAGCAGCAGTTTTTTGATAAGTAGTCTTAAGCTATAACAGATTTTTAAACATTTTATGTATTTTTTTCATGAGATTATTCTTGATATAACAAACATCTTTTATATCATTCAGTTCTTTGAAAAATAAGTGGTTGAAACAAAGCTTTATAACACATCTGGCAATGCTATGCACATACATTTATACTACAGCTATTTATTTATTTCATCAATAGTATAATTTTATTTATATGCTGTCTATAACTTGAGATAAAAAATATAAGTTAGACATGAATAAAAAATATTACTTACAAAAGGAGTTATTACTCTTTTCAAATTAAACACATTTTCTATAATTCAATCAGTAATTGTATATTTATTATTTCTGTACAAGTAATCTTATTTTTGATATTTTATGTATTTACACTCAGGTGTTAAAGCTGTATCCAGTGGAAAGCATTCCAAAGAAAATAGATCTTATGATGCAAACTGTAAAAATTTACTTACAAAATCGGTTTCTCCTTTTTCCAGTAAGCACCAATCATCAAGTAAGCATTTATATATAAGATTCCGTCCAACAAAAAATCGATCACAGAGATTGGACGAAAACTCATATGTTTTGCGCAGGTGTCTGTCTATAGTACGTCTAGAAAGCCCTTCTCCACAGCGAACGTGCCATATTTACGTATATGGTATTTAGTAGCGCGACACGCTCTCCCTACTTTACTTTGCCTATATTCAAAACGTGATCGATCTTTCGTTGGATTGAGAATATTTTTTACATTACATTAATAATTTGTTTGCATTAATTAGGTGATAACACTGATGCTGCCAAAAATAATTAAGACAGAGTTACTTCAAGAAATAAGTAGTAAACTTGATTTTGTAATGATGAACACAACAAAAATACTTACCTACTTAGCACCAGAAGAAAGTCTTCTTTTAAGACCAGATAACCTTCCAGCGCTTCCTCTGAAGTCAGTTGATGAATATGATAAGTTTGAAGAGTTTTTAAATGATGGCACGAATTTCTCAACAGTGGTACGTTTGAACTAAATAGAATTATTTTTTACATTTATGATTTTGTTCTTTGTACTAAAATATGTGATATTTAGGTACAATATTTTGCGGGCCGTATGGTTAGTCAAGGTAGTGACTGGCAAAGTGCTGTATACCTAGTATCGAAACTGCTAATAAGTAACAAATTAGCAAGAGCAATAAGTTGGATAGGTACCAAAGACACCAAGATCGCACTAGCAAACAGTAAAATTATGGATGCTGTTTCTTGTGAGTACAATTCTATATAAATTACCGTCTTTTACTAAAATATAGTAGATAAGAAATGAATAATAAGTTAAAATTGTAGGCGCTGTTCTGAAAAACCATCCCAAAAGTGACTTAAAACTAGTAAAGTTAAAAATACAAAGATGGCTTTATACGGGAAACCAAAGAAAAATTTAATTATTTTTTCAAATTTTTCTAGTCATGGGAGAATTACTTTGTGATATTTAATGTTAAGGCTCCTAGGTTTCTCCCGTCATTATGTGAGATCGTGACGTCAGAGGCTAGAAATGACACGCTGAGAATTCGATCTTGCGTGCCATTTCCAAATAAAAAGATATTTGCGTAAAATAACATTTTAGATCATTTTAGCACATTTCAAAAATACCCTGAAAACTATTCCATTCCCTTGACAGTTAATAAACAGCCGTAAAATAAATATAATACAAAGCCTAGTTATGCGACTGCGTCTATATAAGCCTACATTCATATTACATTCTTTTATTTACTCCTATTTATTAATTGTCAAAGAAAAAAAATATTTTTGAAGTATTATTGAAGTATGCTGAAGTGATCTGAAGTGTTATTTTATGCAAATATCTTTTTATTTGGAAATGCACTGAAGAATTCTTAGCGTGTGCAGATTTCTCGTCTCTGACGTCACGATCTCAATGATGACGGAAAAAGACCCGAGGCCAATCAACGAGAATTTTATTTTTTTTTTTATTTTTAATGTGATAAAACCATGACAAAAAACTTTTATTTTGACTGTGAAATAATACCATGCAATAATACCGTGCAATAATAAAATGTATAAATACATTAATTTTTGTTCAGGTATTAGATAAGTTCTAAAAGTTATTTTGTGTTATATGTATAGATTATACTCATTAATGCTTTCCTAATAGCTGTGTTCTGGAGATTTCTATAGTGCACGTTACATGTACTATTGCCTTCAGGTGGAAGGCATTAATGACGCCGTCTGTACATTTTAGTACACGTATTTAGTACATTTAATTGTTCTTAAAATCTTCAATAATTACCAAAGATTATTTTGTTTTATGTTTTATGTTTTTTTATCAAATTGTATTAAGCCGAAATGCACCAATGTCGCATAACCTCAGTTCAACTCAATTTTCGTCTCTTTCTAAGGGGAACAGTTAGTCTAACTGTTTTCCTTAGAAACAGACGAAGAGTAAAGTGAATTAAGCTAAGGTTAAAGTTATGCGACGTTGATGCAACCATGCCTTAGTATTTAATTTTTCTTAAGGTTTAGAATAGCTTCGTCTCTGTAAGACATATTTTTATATAATAAAGAAGTCTCACATGTAATTATATATTCCTTACATGTTGTTCTCTATTATGCTTATTTAATATTACTCCAATCCACACTTCTAATGTATAACATCAATTATACCTGCTTTGTAAAAAAAGGTCATTTTTACGTCACCTTGATGTCAAGATGATGTCAAGATTATATGCTCCTAACGGGCCATTTTGACGTCACGATGACGCGTAAAAAATGATTACAAAATGATGTCATTTTGACATTTTCGTGACTGATTTGTTCTACTTGCATCGCTTGTACAAATCGAGCGAGATAAAAGTTGAAAATAGCGCCAAAAATGTGTTTCCTGAATCTACCTATAATATAATCTAGGTCTTTTTTTTTATCCGGTCACTAGCGTGCTGCAGCCACTTCTTAACAAATATCCCAATGTCGTTCTTAGGAACGTTCTTCATTTTCGAGATGGTTTCTGCAACATAATGTTTTGTAAGTATAGGTATATAGATATTGTAAAAGTTAAACATTAATATTTGGTAATCTAAAAACTGAAGAAGAAAATGTTGCTTATTAACTCACCGACAATGAGTTGAGAAATTCGAGTAGTTTGAAATTTTAATGTGTTTCTTTGACCGGACCAAGAATACTTTATTGCTAGCTGATTCGACATTAAGAAGCGCAATGTGGCTCTGGTGAATTTGCCTGCATCAGATCCTCCGATCATTTTTATCTCATTAATCTGCAAAAATAAAGGCAAATATATCATTACGATTTGAGCATTTGTATTGTAAAGAAAAGTATGACAATTAAATAATCTCTTACGTAGAATTTTTGTACTTTCAAGGACTCGACAAGATTTCGTTCAAATTCTTCGAATTCTTCAACAGTTTGCAAAGGAAAGTTAACGGTTGTCGATTTTGCATTTACTGGAGAGAGTTCACATTTATTCGAATTTGTAGACTGATAATTAGATGGTGGTAACACGAACGAGTTTACAGTACCATCTCTTTTACATATCTCTTCGGTTACTGCAAAATATATTATATTTAGTTACGTATATTTATGTTGCTATTTTTTTAAATAAATTTCATCGGAAATTTACTTTACATTACCTTCTTCTTCTTCTTCCTCCTCCTCCTCTTCCTTTTCTTCCTCTTCTTCTACTTCTTCTTCTACTTCTTCTTCCGACGCCAACGTTTTGTTCCGAAGCCATGCTGGCTTTCTCCTATTTCGTATCTTTTGTGCCTCAGATGCCTTATTAATAGCTTTGTCACACGTCATCAGTATCTTCATTTGTAGATACGTTCATACAATGCTCTTCTACTTGATTAGCTAATTGAAAAGACTCTGCAAAAAGTGTTAGTTATTTTCATTTGTGTACAGTAAGTTAATATTTTCTAAATATTTAACATTCTTGAGAAAAACGCACCAAAAGGTCCCAAACGTTTACGGCATTCGTATATAAGCCAGTCATCTTTTGGATGTAGATAATGCATTTTGTTTTTATTAAATTTGACCTGTTTTGGAGGCCAAAAAACTTTGTTTGATTCTAAATCTATCCAATTTTCTGGTACGAGATTACAAAAGTCGTCAAAAAATACTACAAAGTCTGCATCTGCAAAGTATGATTCCACATCACCTCATATCAATCTTGTAAAAGAGGCATGGCGTAAGTAATGTTCTCGATTGTCATTAAAAATCCTTTACGATCAATGCATTGTACAGGCTACATTTGTAAAGGTGACAGATTTTCAACTTTGTATATATTCATGTTACTTGAGGGACACGGATAATGTAAAATATCAGATCTGTTTAGAAATTTATTACCAAGAACAACAATCTTATTTTCCATTAATCCAATGTGCTTAATCATCACGATAGTTGCATCAGTCAGGAAGCAACAGTTGTCTGGTCTTTTATTTGATAATTCAAACATGCGGATTTGTAGAATTCGGTGCTCGCTGTGGCAACCCAAAGGAAGTTCTGACACAATTGGCTTCTTGAGTATAGGATGCTTCAAAATCTTCTGATTCTTCTTATATTGAGGATGTTGATCGTAACTGTACTTTTCGATTAGTCGTCGATGAATTTGTTGCAAAAGATTAGCGTGTTTTCGTATCATTCGCTTCAACACTTGCATATGATTTTCAAAATCAAAAGTACTGTATGAATCTAATGGACCGTACATCTTTACATCTTCATTTAAATGAATAAGAGAGTGAATGTTACTCACAACATATTGCTCCCCATACAACGTCTTAAATTGCTGTACAAAATAAATCAGCAATTCTTTAGCATAAGCGTTGTTTCTGTAGCAATTTCGGGGATCGCACAATATCCGTATAGCACAATTGAGACTGTTAAAATGAATTAAATATTCTTCATGAAGAAAATGTTGCAAAATAATCTTCGAATCCTTCGAGTTCTCACAATCAGAACAATATAAGGTTTTACCTGTGGCAACGTATAGGCGTGACGAGCCAGCTCGAATCCTTCGAGTTCTCACAATCAGAACAATAGGTTTACCTTTGGCAATGTATAGGCGTGACAAGCCAGCTCGAATCCTTCGAGTTCTCACAATCAGAACAATAGGTTAGGTTAAGTTGAATCGTTTATAAAATGTGCGATCTCGAGTAAAAACCTAGTAAAAATCGAAATCAGATGTAAATTTAATCATATCACAACGTGTGTGATGATGAGGTTATCGAGTATTTGCAAGAAATTAATTTAAGAAAATTAATAAAATGCTTTAATTACCTTCAAATTTTCTTCTCGACGACAAAAGTTATTAACGGTCGTGCCAATACGTACGTTGTCAATTACGGCCAACTAATGTAAATATATTACGTCCAAGCGTAATATTCTCCGACGCAGAAGCACGTAGAAGCGCGAAATAGCGAGAAAGCCGCCAGGAAGACCAGGACCCCTATTCTGTAACTCGTAACGACAGTGTCGGTATCGTTACGTTGTCGTTGCGCAGGTATACTATATGGAAAAAAAGCTGCGCAACGACGACATAACGATACCGACACTGTCGTTAGAGTTACAGAATAGGGGTCCAGAGAAGACAAATAGAAACTGATAGAAACGCTGCAATGCTGCCTCGAGACGGCTCGAGAAAGCATTATAGACTGCGCATGCGTATTAAGTGAATTTGTGACCGGACGGAGGTTCGGTGTTACCATCACTCGCTCTTATGCTTGGTTCATACGGTCGCCACTCGGTTTTGATCTATGCCTACCGAGAAAGATTAATGGAATTTACTGACCCTTTCGATGACTTGTACTAATTCCCCTTTTCTGTTTGTTTCAGGTTCTCCTCGTAGACTCTGGATCTCCGCTGGACCGCTCCGTGGACCGTCTCAGGACTGCAGCTGCGCACCACTAACTACGCCTCAGGACCTTCGATGGACCGTCGCGGGATCTCACGCCTCTGATTGGATCGTGGAACGCCGACAGGTAAGTAATAGGAATCAGGTACGGGTCTCTTATCAGGATCGTCGCACACGAAATAAATTTGTAATCTTTGTAGCTGGTAAAATATGTAATATATTTCTTCGTTTCAGATTACAATTAATAATCGCGCACACGAGTTTTTCGAAGTTGCCGTTTACGACTGCGTGTACTTTGGCAAACGTTAGTGTTCATTTCTATGTCGCGACTCCGACAAGTTCTTTTCTTTACGCGCCCGGCGCGGGATCTTCCCGTCTCAATCGTAACTCTACGTCTCCTTATTGCGAGGAGATGGAAATCGTTAGCCGACCGTTCGCTCCGATATCTCGGGAGAGACTCCTCGAATCTTGCACGTCGCTCGACTCCCTCACTCTCTACATTGGTTCCCCACTATCGTTCTGTGATCACGCTATCCACAGATGTGTCTGCAAGATCGTTCGGAACTACGCAGCAACTGACGCAAACAATTTTTTTTTGTGTCGCTTTCACTTTTCGGAACAAAAGCTGTTTTTCGACCTTCAACCACCATTACATTTCTGTGTTCCGGACTTCCCCTTAATCGCATTCTATAAGAAAATTCATGGGGATACGCAATCAACGACATTAGTTTTTTAACTAAACTCAATGTTTTTATTGCTGAAAACCCGCCTTGCTTTTGCTATCAACCAACAAGTGATTTGCAATTGTGTATAAATCTTATACTAGTTTCAGAGTTAACAAACGTAAATGAACAAATTGGCGAGGTATTGATTCAATATATAATCATCAATCTTTATAAGAAGAAAGAACTTTGTTTTAATACGCCTTAGATCAAAACTATACTATCCCAAAATAAATTCACATGATCCCGACTTTAGTTACTTATTGTTAACTAACGCTTACATCTACCTTAATTCTAACGGTCTTTATAATGAAAAATAATCGTACAATATTCCTTATACACAAAATAAATTGATTTCGATCATGTCTCATAACTCGCTATATTCTCTAATAGGACAACATAATACGAAGTAAACTAAACATGATCGGAAGAAACATCAAAATGCCTAGTCGTAATTTTCTTATCTTATAAACGTAAATACCCAACACCATAATATTTGATTCACTTTGGTTAAATCATATTAATATCTAGATTGCCGGATTCGGCATGATGGCTGGCTGAGACTTTTTTTGCATCACTGTCGTGATCTCCAGTCCTGGCTTCCGTACCCTCGTCGTCCACCCGCTCCTCGATGATGCGGCCGTCGTCCAATCTAGTGATGATGACCTTAGGATTAATTTTCCCAACGTCTTTGCGGGCGCCCTTCGTCGGTATGGCAGCTATAGACAGCAGGCGGCTGCAAATTCTCTTCGAACCTATTATGAATAGAAAAAGAATTCCTTTTAAGACCATTTAGATTAATTTCATAAGAAGTCACTTCTATGGAATTCTTTTTGAAGGAATTCTTTTTGAGTTTATTTCGGACAAATTACGGGTATTCTTAAAGAATTTGAAAAGGTGAAGTCTTTTCGAATTCATAACGATCAGCTGTGCTATCTGGGGTTATATCTCAGCAACCGTTTAGTGGATTTGTTTCTACTTTTTTGTAGCAGGAAGACTAAAAAAACATTCTCACAAATTTTTATCCACTTGGTAGCGCTTTGAAAATAGGTCCGATACACCCTTAAAAGGCTCCTGAATACTCGTCGCGGCCATGTTGGAATGTGACATCAGAAGCGAGAAATGACACGTTGAAAATTCTTGCATAGTATTTCCGAATAAAAAGATATTTGCTTAAAATAACACTCCATATCACTTCAGCACACTTCGAAAATACTCCGAGCTGTGGTTAAGTCTACCCCTTTCCCTTGACAGTTAATAAACAGCCGTAAAACGAATGAGATACAATGCAGGCTTGTGCGCAGGCGCATGACTAGACTTCGTATTACATTCATTTTACGGCTGTTTATTAACTGTCAAGGGAAAGGGATAGACTTAACTTCAACTCGGAGTATTTTCGAACTGTGCTAAAGTGATCTGTAGTGTTATTTTAAGCAAATATCTTTTTATTTGGAAATACTACGCAAGAATTTTCAACGTGTCAATTCTCAACATTTCTCGCTTCTAACGTCACATCTCATGAGATGTCGGGAAAGAACCCAGACGCCAATAGTGGAGGATCCTATAGTGGCAGTACTTTTTTATTTTAAGAAATCTTTGAATTGATTTTACAGAATTGCAAGTTTTTGGTCTAGAATTAAAGTACGCACAAAAATCTACGGCGCTATATACGATTTCATATCGGGAACGAAAAAAAATTAAAAATTTTACTAATTGGGGCACATACAGCTGTCATTTGACGACAATAACAAAAATACTGCAGTTTATATATATATAATGACACCTCAGCGCCCTAGGGCAAACGTGTAGGAACAATATCGTGTAAATAGAACTAAGATTCAACGCCTAGAAAAAAATATATTGTAAAAAGAAGGTTTGCATGCAGACTCGCTATGGCGTGTAGCGAGAGATGGCTGCAATCGAAACAAGGACAGATGCCTCTCGTTAGACAAGGGCAGATATAGGCCGGTAATATAGAAAATGATAGAAAACAAATTAGAACAGAATTAAAAATGTTCGTCATTATCAACATCGAGGAAGTTTGGCCTTCACTGTAGGATCCCCTCAAAGGTCGACAGAAGTAATTAAGAGTGGAGACCTCTGTCGGGTTGGCTTAGCTGCGAGTCTGTATTTTATTTAATATAAATTATTTAAGAGCCAAAATGGAAAATCCGGCTCTGTAGCGGGTTGCGGCTGATCTTACTGATTAAAACGAGCATAATTTTAATGAGATTCGTTAATTAATTTGGCTAAAATTTGGGAAAAACCGTTTCAAAGCAGCTAGCAGCTGTATTAGTTCAGAGTCTCGTTCAGAGTTTATCTTTTTCACTCCACGTTGGAAGGAAAAAGATAAACTCTGAACTAGTACAGCCAGTTCAGAGAAAACAGATAGAAAACAGACCTATGACCTGTCAGAGAGTATCGTCTTAGAATATCTCATACAGCATAAAATATTTTTTAGGAAGATTAAAATAATTCACAAAAATATTTTTAGAATATTTCTATGTACGCCAGATCATGTCAGAAAAATATTTAAAAAAATATTATTATAAGATTGCAGATAAATATATTCAATAATATTTGTAAAATATTTTAGAAATATTATTTTATAAAATAAAATATGTTTTACCCAATTATAGCAACAATTGTTTCATGTATGAAAGATTTTTTTAATATCTAAGAAATATACATCTTAATATTTGAAAAATATACATATCTGTGAATGTCATGATTTTACTTCGCCGAAGACCTGCTTATATTAGCCTTCAACTGAAATTTACTTACGAGTTAATCTAACAATTATGCGCCGCCTAGCGGCGTCGTTTCGAACTAGCACGGAAAAATACATTACCATGTATCTTTTTTAATTAAGAATATTTCATAATATTTCAAAAATATTTGAAAAAAGATTATAGAACCAATAATAAATTTAAAATATTTTTAAATATTTTGGAACGAGATTATAAAACAATAAATATGTAGATTTAAATTAATATTTCAAATATTTAAGAAAATATTGTCTGGGTAATAAAGAAAAACATTTTTAAAAATATTTTTAAAAGATTCTTAAAATATTCTTAAAAATGTTACCACAAAAGGTTTTTTAACTATTTTAAAAAATATTCCTAAAACCATTTTAAAATATTTCTTGCAATATTTTTATAGAAATACTCAGAAATATTTTTTGAAAATATTTTGTGCTGTATGGGATGTTCTAAAGGCCTGTGTCTACGATGTCCTAGAACTTGGTCCAAATTTTTGAACCGAGGAAAAGTTACTGTGCTAGTTTACACCGTACCTAAGTTTAATACGAATCAAGCTGGTACGCATCAAACGTTTTAGCCCAGTAAAATGACAAAATTTGGAGGAAATAATACTGACTGGGCTGAAACTTTGTAAACAGGCTTGTTTTAGGGTACTACTTAACATATTAAAAGTCCCCACGTGTAGACGCTACGTTGCGGGCAGGGGAGAGTCCAAAAGGTCCAAAAAATTAGTTTCTCGCAAATAACTCGGAAAATATCAACTTTACGGAAATTTATGTAGATATTAAAATTGTAGCTTACAAAATTTCGCACAATTTCGTTTTTTATTCAAGTCTGTACGACCAAATGGAGCAGAGATAGAATTTTTTTAAACATCGGTAGTTTTGCAACGCAACGAAAACGCGTACGCGCGTCGCGCATTTTTCGCTAATATCTCGAAAATGGACTCTTGAATCGAAAAATGTTTTAAATAAAAGTAGTAGAGAATGTAATTACGAACAATTTCGTTTTTTATTCATTTTTGTACGGTCCAAATTCGCCGAGTTATTAATTAAAAGACAATTTTATTTTATGTTGATAGTGGATGTTTTGCATGTAAAAATCAGTATTAACTCTAAAAGTATAGGTCGTACACATATAGTATATATAATAAAAGTTAACGAGAATAAAATTTTGAACATGTTGATGTATGCATGAATCCATTTTGGTAAAGATAGCTTGAAGTTAAGAGCAAAAAACATGAAAAAATGTCATTTTTTAGTGCATTTTGGAAAATAACTTTTTCTAATTAGTTGGAGGCAGTAATGTTATGTATTTTTCTTGAAGATACTTTAATTATCTTTAAAATGAGACGTCGTAGACCTTTTTTCATTGAAACGTTGATGAATTACAAGCGTTTAAATATTGAAGAAAAAAAATCAATTTTTGTTAAATTAACATTTTAGTCCAAAAATATATGGATAATAATTTTTCAAAAATTTATTTTACCTTGTTTTCATTACTTCATATATATATGAACGTGCTGGAGTAGTATAAGTCCTTCGCAAAGTATGTTTTATTTAAAAAAAAAATTCATGAATATTGCTGTATTTTTGATAAATTGTGGAAAAATTGCATTATCATTCCTTTTTTTGTAAATATCTCCGTTTCTATTAACTTTACGAAAAAACTTCAAGAGACCGAAATTAAAGCTGACAAAATTTCCTATAAAATGGAGTTTATGACATGTAATTTTGAATGCATTGTGATGGGAAACTGGCGTTTCAAAAGACAGGTAAGTTTATGTATGTAGCAGATCATCACTATGAGTCGCCTGAAATGATGAAAAAACGTGTCCTTAACATTTTTCTGTACCTATTGAAGTGTCAGAAGTTATTCTTGGGGTCTTTCTGAATCGTTTGGTACTAAGCCGATATTTTTAGGACCGATGGTACTGTACATAGGTATTAAAGATTGAGAAGAGTCCGAAGTCGGTATGCGGCGCGCGGCGTGGCAAACACTTTACGACTCGTTTTATTTAAAAAATCATAACTCACGAACAAATTGACGAAGCTTAATGATCAAACACGCAAATTAAAGCTAAAAGTAGTGCAAATAAGAAAAAAATATGAAATAATTATTAATTAAATAAGAATACTTAATTGCGTTGCCGCAAATATAGTAATTTTTAAATGGTACAGAAGGACTTTAAGGACTTAAAGAATGCTAGAAAAAAAATTTCTGAATAAGAAAAAATAAATTTGAAGTGTGACAGATATTTTTTATGTAAAAAAATTAATTTATTATTTATTATTATTATTATTATTAATATTATTATTATTATTTATTTATTATTTATTATTTATTTTTAATTTTTTTATTAATTTTTTAATTTTTTTTTATTTTTTTTCTTAAATTAATAGCATGTAAATGCAAATCAAATTGCACCGGGTCATGTGGCTGCAAAAAGGCAGGGTTAAGATGTTCTGACCTCTGTGCTAATTGCAAACAAAACGGCTGCCTAAATATGTTCGTATCTGACGAAATGAGCGATTCCGAATCGGATGAAGATTATTATTCAAATAGTGCGCAAATAAAGAAGAAGAAGAAGAAGACTAACAACTAATTTCCATCGTATCTCTTCTGTGGCCGTTATAAATTATTTAAATATTCATATTTCCTCAATTTTTCACTGTACAAAAATGAATAAAACACGAAATGGTTCGTAATTAGATTCTCTACAACTTTTATTTAAAACATTTTTCGATTCGAAAGTCCATTTTCGAGATATTAGCAAAAAATGCGCGAAGCACGTACGCGTTTTCGTTGTCGCAAAACTATAATACTGGTGTTTAAAAAAATTCTATCTCTGCTTTATTTGGTCGTACAGACTTGAATAAAAAACGAAATTGTGCGGAATTTTGTAAGCTACAATTTTGATATCTACATAAATATCCGTAAAGTTGATATTTTCCGAGTTATTTGCGAAAAACTAATTTTTTGGACCTTTTGGACCCTCCCCTGCCCGCAACGTAGCGTCTACACGTGGGGACTTTTAATATGTTAAATAGTATCCTAAAACAAGCCTGTTTACAAAGTTTCAGCACAGTCAGTATTATTTCCTCCAAATCGACAATTTTCGAGTCATTTTACTGGGCTATTTGATTCACATGGGTTTACACCATTTATATTATGGCTACGTTTCGATATTCGTTGTCAACTGAAGATCTATAATGTATGTATACATACATTGTAGAGTGAATATTGAAACGTAGCTTACGTTTATTATCGTCAATATTATAGAAATGGATATGGAAAAGAATATTGCAATTTTATTTTCCACTTTATCGGGATTTCTAAAAATCCAGCAAAATAATCGTAAAAAACATTTACGACAGTTATTTATTCAATTTTAGTTTCATCTGGTCCGCTGATTTTTTATAACCGTGCTTTTTCATTTCTGGCTCAAGCATTTTAAATATTTCGATTTGTTCATGTCTTTTGCCATCCACGATTGCTAATATTTATTTATCAATGCATATTGCAAAAACACTGTTGTTTCTTGTTCCCCCTCAATTTAATCCTTTTTTATTTGACATTGTATGTAGATAGTATTTTCAGTACCTGGTATATACGTAAATTGAATACTGACGGTCGGGAAACATAACCTAGACAGAGTCTTATAATACGTACACCAGCGTTTACAGCGCTATATGTGCATTTAATACGCATACTATTTTGGTACGATACGCCTTCATGATACGTATCGTACCAACTTAATACGCTATCGTTTACACCCTCGTACTAAGACCTCATAGAAGTTAGCCGGACAATTTCGACTTATGACATTTTTTTACGAATCGATTGTTAGTCGTTTGTTATTGATTGTTAGACTAATTAGAACGTTTGTTAGTTAATAGTTTTTACGTAATTACGAAAATAATTTTTAGTGTTAATTTAGCTGGTAAATATAGAATTATTTACAATTTTCGATTCAAACCGTGGTCAATCGATGCGGAATCGTTTGTTAGTTCCGAATATACTAATTAAAACGTTTGTTAGATCAAGGTTTTGCTAAAAAAAGCGAAAAACTGTACATCGTTTAGCTGCCGGAGAGTGGGGGTGAGACGTAGAATATGTGGTGGTTTCGGAACGCATTACGTAATAGTTTATCAACACGGGAAACGTGCTTAACCTAATTTCAATTTATTTATCATCTGATAAATTTAAATCTGATATAGTTAGGATATAAACTAATAAAATCTATTAATTTATTCTGACTATCTTCCCAGCAAACGAAAAAAGATTGAAAAGAATTAAAACGGGATTGCCAGGAATTCAATTAAAGACTTTCCGAATTCCATTCTGTCCAAAAAAGGGATTGAAATAGTTTCAATATCATGGAATTCCTTATTTTGGAAAGAATTTGTCTTTTTTGAATCCCATCCAATTTCGACACAAAAATATTATACCACTGAATGCCAGGTTAGGGATTGGAAAGTTTCGTGATGAATT
>NW_020216499.1:742-1034 GCF_003070985.1 Temnothorax curvispinosus | reverse complement strand
ATTGAGTCTATTTTTCACGTATTAAATAGATAAACATTTCAACAAATAAAACAATAAATTTTTGTAAAATTTGACATTTGCTAATAGACAAAATGTTTTACAATTTTTACAGAACTAATAAATTAAATACAATATTAAAGTATTAATTTTTGAGAAAATCGTCATTATTCTCAGAAAGCAATGTGCAGGTTTCTACTCGCACACCTAACTCTTTAAAAACTTAACCTCTTTAAAAATTTCAACCAGGTATCTAAAAAATTGTAGAAGTAGATGCGTGTACAAAAAATCCGTA
>NW_020216499.1:0-732 GCF_003070985.1 Temnothorax curvispinosus | reverse complement strand
TAGATGCGTGTACAAAAAATCCGTACACACACACACACACACACACATACATACATACTTCCGGACATTTTTTACTAATACGATTTTTCGACATTTTAGAACATTCTAAACCTATTTCCATCTAAATCTCAAAAAAAAATTTTTTAACCATCACAAAGCTTCCTCTATGAGGAAGCAATAAACTTGTAGCTGTGGTTGAAATTATAAGTTTGAGACACCTTGTATATCAGTAAGACGGCGCCCGACTTGCTTTAACCCATGAATCATCGATTCATCACGGACACACCTCCCCATTACGTTCATCGTGTTTTTCCTATTCCACGTGTTTCATCGACCAACGCGTGAAATGCATGCAGCTCCCTGTTACGTCGCACGGTATTTTAACCTCGTTCATATGACATATATTTCAGCTTTTGCTACTGTTACGAAATAAATTTAAAAAGCGAGTTTTTTCAAAGATATACTCATTTTTAGGCGGATGATTATCACGTTATCAACGATGAAACAAATCCAAAAACGCTTTATTCTTAATGACTCTATTCTTAATGACGTTGTTGTATTATTTATAACTATCTTTCTCTTATATCACTAATCAATATTTACTCAAAATACGTAATCGTTGCAAATAAAAAAGAATAAAGTTAAACGGATCAATTAATATTCTAAACATTAATTCTTTATAAAATTAAAGAACCATCTTTCATTCAATTTTACAAAAAAAAATTAAAAATT
>NW_020216498.1:0-10988 GCF_003070985.1 Temnothorax curvispinosus | reverse complement strand
TCCCAGGTTGCCGATGACGAGGTCCACATAGTGCGCTCCGTAGTTTTTGATGTCTACGTGTATTAATACCTTGAATTCGATGTCCACGTGTTCCAGGTTGCCGATGATAAGATCCAGATAGTGCGCTTCATAGTTTTCGGTGTCCAGATGTATATGTACGTTGAATTCAATGTCTAGGTGTCCCAGGTTGCCGATGACGAGGTCCACATAGTGCGCTTCGTAGTTTTCGGTGTCTACGTGTATTAATACCTTGAATTCGATGTCCACGTGTCCCAGGTTGCCGATGACGGGATCCAGATAGTGCGCTTCATAGTTTTCGGTGTCCAGGTGTAATCGTACGTTGAATTCGATGTCTAGGTGTCCCAGGTTGCCGATGACGAGGTCCACATAGTGCGCTTCGTAGTTTTCGGTGTCCAGGTGTAATAATACGTTGAATGCGATGTCTAGGTGTCCCAGGCTGCCGATGACAATGTCTAGATAGTGAGCTCCGTAGTTTTCGGTGTCTACGTGTATTAATATCTTGAATTCGATGTCTAGGTGTCCCAGGTTGCCGATGACGAGGTCCACATAGTGCGCTCCATAGTTGTCGGTGTCTACGTGTATTAATATCTTGAAATTGATGTTTAGGTGTCCCAGGTTGCTGATGACGAGGTCCAGATAGCGCGCTCCGTAGTTTTCGGTGTCTAGATGTAATAATACCTCGAATTTGATGTCTACGTGTCCCAGGTTGCCGATGACGAAGTCCACATAGTGCGCTTCGTAGTTTTTGGTGTCTAGGTGTATTAATAACTTTAAATCTAAATGTAGGATACGTAGATATCGAATTCGAAGTATTAATACACGTAGACACTGAAAACTACGGAGCGCACTATGTGGACTTCGTCATCGGCAACGTGGGACACCTAGACATCGAATTCAACGTATTATTACACCTGGACACCGAAAACTATAGAGCGCACTATCTGGAACCCGTCATCGAATTCAAGCTTGATTCATAAGAATCGACTTAAAAATTCCCTAGCGGCGGAATTAAAATTATGTCATGACATAATAAAAATTCGCTGAATTAAAATTATGTCTAGACATAATAAAAATTGGATGAATTAAAATTATGTCTTGACATAATAAAAATTGGATGAATTAAAATTATGTCTGACAAAAATAATTCCGCATTTTTATTATGTGTATACACATTTTTAAAAAAAAAGGTAAAAGGAGGCGCTAAGTACACGCATAGTAGTGTATATGTATTATGTTGTTACCCTGTTATGTTGTTACCTCGAAAAAAACAAAGTGGTAGTATTATACCTCTAAGCTTTACCCTGTACATACTGTTTATAAAATGCGTAATACTACAAAAAGGCGTGATATCCGTACAAAATTACCTTTTTTAAAAAAAAGGTAAAAAAAGGCGCCAAGTACACGCATAGTAGTGTATATGTAGTTATCTAAAAAAAAAAGAAAGTGGTAGTATTATACATCGAAAAAACCTAAGTAACAAGTGGTAGACGTAATCTTTATATCTCGAAAAATCTTGAAAAAATCTAAGCAGTAGTATCTTTATTTCCGAAAAATTATAACCCAAGTGATACACATCACAAAATTATGTTACCTTATCAAAAAGAAGAGTCGCGCTTCAAGTGATCTATTACAATTACAAAAAAGAAATGATATCTCTTTAAATTACAGCGCCAATTACAGAGAGAACATATATATTGCCTCAAAAAATAATTGTTGCACTACTTTGAAAAATTTTTACATTGTGTCAATTAGAAAAGTATGTATGATAACAATTTTATAAGATTAAAAAATTTTATTTAAATTTAACAAGGGAATACAAGATATTTAAATACAAAGTTTACATGTGTATTTTTTAGTGGTCACAAAGAATTACAGAGGTACACAGTACAAAATAAAAATATTTTATTAAAATACATAAATTTTTCTTGTAAAAAAACTTGGCGCTGCTAGACCTCGAAATTTTAAATAAATAAGGACAACAATAAATAAAAATAATTCAGAAAATAATGCAATGGGAGTAATATTAAATGATTATCAGCGTAGATGTGCGAGTGAGTGATATGGGTGTGCGGGTGACGACGCGGACGGCGGATAATGCGGCTTATCATTAAGTAAAGGATAAATTTATTTATTTATTTATTTATTTATATAGCTTACGTGTACAAATTGAAAATGTCCCGCATCTTGGACTAGATCAAAGAACAGCGTGACATCATTGAAACTAAGGTTAAAAGCCTAATAAGAAAGAATTTTCATCCAACTAATTTTATGCATGTACACACACGCAGTGTACATGGCGTTGCAATCTGACAAGGACAGATATCTCGTAAGATCCCGTTGGATAAGGACAGAATGATCAAAATAATCGGTATTTTTAATTCCGCTTAGATGAGGGCGCTTTCGGAGTTCGGCCGTCACTCCAGGATCCCCTTAACGCGGCGTTTATAATTTTACTTGGCACGAGACACTACCGTGTCTCTTGATTACATTTAATATTCGATTTTAATTTTAAGATAATTTGATATTCACTGTATTTTGAATATATAAATCATTCTTTTCTGATTTGTCGGTTTTCAGGTATTCGCAAATCAATGATTAATGTATTCCAACCTTGTTTGTCCGTTATATTCGTCCTCCGATTATATACCTACTACCCTTCGTTAAGTAACACGGGCTATTTCAGTCTTAGTTTAGTTATATATTGGCACATTGCAATAATTGACGACGGTCATTTCTTACAGAATCACGTAACTCGTAATTCTGCATAGAGACATTGCGACGCGCATCGATTACGTTTTATTTTTATGGACAGCACCGCGCGATGCTATATTTTCGGATCGGTCGGTACTTACAGCCGGCGGTTCTTCGTCGTACTCGTACGATTCGGACGTGGGAAAGCATGGAGTGTTTCCGACGAGGAAACTCGTTTTTCCCTTTGGTATACTCCCCCGCTAAAGTTCCGCTCTTTTTATCGCGGCCCTGCGCCCGAGACCTGGAACGAAAATTACTTCGTTTGTTAAGTTGAAAGGTTTGCTTCTAGCAAAAATTGTATCTGCTGCTTTCTACACTCTGCGACATACTAATTATGTAGGAGGCTGGATTACACTTCCAGATACTCGATCCGTTATCGAAGACAGGTAATGAAAATTTGATAGCGTCGCGAAGAAATTTATTTATCACACGTATTGATTTAATGTCAATAAGCTCTTTTACTGAGAGAGACCTTGTCATTAATTTTTTTTTTTTTTTTTTTTTATACAAGTTTGGGTAGTCTTTTTAAAGTTAAACACATTACTGTACTTTGATTTTTATTTTGAAGAAATTTTATTTGTATATAAATTACAGGTTTTATGCATTTTGTCTATTTTATTAGTTCATAAATTTTTCACATTTTTTCATGACTTTTACTATGCTAAAAATGGTTTCTGTTACATTTATCAGGCAAAATATGTCACAATAAATAGGTCATGGTTGTTAAAATGATTCAAATCTAATGTATTATACTTTGTATCAGGAAAGAGATCCACTTTTCCAATTTAACAACCTAGTTTAGAGTTTCTAGAGTTATCTAGAAACCGTTCCCATCATCAATAACTCGATTAGGTTGAAATTTATAATCTCGTAGTTGTCAGCCGAGTTAGGTGTTCCGAAGTTATCTTTGCAAGATGAAAGCTGTTTATGCTAATGTATTATCTTAGTTAAAAAGTAAATTTTTAAACGGAGATTATATTTTGCACATGATATAAACTTTTTATTTTTGAAATTTAATGACTGAAATAGCCTCACTCAATAAAAAAAAAACTGATTAATGACATTTTTTTTTTGAAGCATATATTAACTTCTTTGTAAAGCTGTTGCTATTTTTAACATCGGGAAATTTATGAAGAGGACTATTAATAGCTTGTTAATTATTTTTTGTGTTATGTTAATTATTTTTTTTAGATATTAAAAGATATTCTTTAGCTTAATTTATTGGCTGATTTTATTATTAGTTTTTTTTATATTAACTGACAAGTAACACTACCCAAGTGTAAATCGCCGATTTGGATAATTTTTTAATATGTTTTAGTAGACGTAAAAATAAGACATACGTATTTTTTTTATCGGCGGAAAACCATATTTAGGGTGTGAAACACTCCTTTGAATTTATGGGTATCGATTTAATTGTTTTGTATATAAGGATTCAGTATTTTCGGCCCGAACCAAATAAAATAGTTGCATTATCAAGAGATATGAATAATGAAAAATTTTCGACTCGGTTCGATCATTTTTAGGGGGTAAACCACCCCCTGTATTTGAAACAAAAATTTAAAAAATGCCCAGATAATTGCAAATTTCATTCAAAAATTTTGAAAAAAATATATGTTACACTCGCATCTAAAACAAAAGTGAGACTGTTTGAGGATTTAAGGGTGACCACCCTTTTATCGAATTTCTTACGTAACATTTAGAGCATCGGCAAAAAATGTCCGTTTTTGGTACCTCGATTTTTGAAACTTTTTTTATGCCAAATGGTTACTTATGATGACCCAATAATCCCTGCAAAATTTTAAGAGGAGCATACGCCCCGTTTAAGAAATATAAGGGGTCAAAGTTGACCATATCCAATCAGAAAATATAGCAGCTTCACATTTATACTCCAATAATAATGCCCAAAAAATTCAGCCGAAATAGTTTTTTTAAGATTTTTGGCTGCTGATTACGAATCTGAACTTTGACCCCCTATATTTCTTAAACGGGGCGTATGCTCCTCTTGAAATTTTGCAGGGATTATTGGGTCATCATAAGTAACCATTTGGCATAAAAAAAGTTTCAAAAATCGAGGTACCGAAAACGGACATTTTTTGCCGATGCTCTAAATGTTACGTAAGAAATTCGATAAAAGGGTGGTCACCCTTAAATCCTCAAACAGTCTCACTTTTGTTTTAGATGCGAGTGTAACATATATTTTTTCCAAAATTTTTGAATGAAATTTGCAATTATCTGGGCATTTTTTAAATTTTTGTTTTAAATACAGGGGGTGGTTTACCCCCTAAAAATGATCGAACCGAGTCGAAAATTTTTCATTTTTCATATCTCTTGGTAATGCAACTATTTTATTTGATTCGGGCCGAAAATACTGAATCCTTATATACAAAACAATTAAATCGATACCCATAAATTCAAAGGGGTGTTTCACACCCTAAATATGGTTTTCCGCCGATAAAAAAAAATACGTATGTCTTATTTTTATGTCTACTAAAACATATTAAAAAATTATCCAAATCGGCGATTTACACTTGGGTAGTGTTACTTGTGAGTATCTACGTACGATGGTGGAGAATTTAATTAACTAAAATTAACTAATTTTATTGTTAATGAATACTTAATAATAGGGTAGATTTTAATTATTCGATCGAATACTGCGAATAAAAGGGAATCAATGTTATCTAAAAAATAATTTAGTACCAATTTCCATTTATCGGCACACTTCGTATTTCCGAAATAGTTTCGTCAGCGGCTCTCCATAAACGGTAATCCGAACGAGAGGGAATCGCATCGACCCGTCTTCCCGCGGGCTGAATAACCCGAATTCACGTTCGCGGCCATCGGCGGCTTGCGAGAAAGATTCCTTTTTTATTTTTTAATTCGCCGACGAACGAGCGAATCCGCACCGACGGCACACGTCTCATTCGCAGGCAGGTCTCTTTATGTCGGCAATAACATCGGGACGTGCCTTCTCGACAGTGGGACACGTTTCGAGCCAGTCGTTGGACCCTCTTCCTATCTTTCCCTACTCCTTCTCCTCTCCTGCCCTCGTCTCGAGCCGGACCGACTGGTTACATTCTCGTTCTCTCGCGAGTTTCAAGTACACGGTTGGTTCACTTTCTACCGAGAGCACCTGACCCCCGCGTGCCACTCATTGGGGGCCCCGCCGCCACCGCCACCGCCACCGCCACCACCATCACCATCGCCATCGCCGCCGTCGTCGCCACCGCCGTGAATACTTTCCTCGCTTGGGCTATCATTAACCCGGCCGAGCAAACCCGCCGTTAAATCGTTCCGCGAGTAGCGGATAACCACCGGCTCGTTTCCCCTCGCGAGTTATCGCCGCGCGCTCAAAGCCGCCGACGACCGTGGTTAAGGAGCATTCGACTTCTTTTTCCCTTGCTCTGTTTTCGCCCCCCCTGCTTCCCCTTCTTGCTCACGCCATTACGAACCGGCGCGGCGACAGATCACGTTGTTTTCTGGTCATCGGTCTTCGCTCCGAGGCCGACCAATTTCATGATCGAATCTCTGAACTGTCATCGAGATCTTCTGCTTTTCGTCGAAAAGTTAATCTGCGCGAGACAACGTGATTGTCGCACGAACGTTTCAAATGGCGCTCTGCGCTGTCAAATAGATAATGGACATTTGACACTGCACGTGTATACGTGCAAAGTGCTTGAAATCAACGCGTTTTTGTTTTTGAAATATTCTTAGAGAGGTCTTAAAGGTAAAATTTGTCCGCGGATATCGTTTCGAGTCAAGTCGGATATTTCCGTCACGAGCGGCGCTTCAAAATTGCGCGCGCGCGTCGGAATTGCATCGGCATATATCTCTCGCCGCCAAACGAGTTTATTGAGGTGAACGAGAGTCACACAGAGTGTGTGCATCCGATCTGCCAATCGAAATAGCTCCGGCAATAACGAAAGTAGGGCAGTCCGTCGTTTCGCCCGTTGCTTCGGCGCACACGGCAACGGAAGGGAAAAATACGAAAGGAACGAAAACGGTGGCCGCGTCTCTCTGAGGTTGCCAAAGCTTTAAATGGATGTCGTGGCCTCAGTGCCAAAAAGGGGGCAAAATGATTAAGGTATGGAAAGCATACCTTATAGAGAGCGTCTAGCTTTCGCATCTCTCTTTGACGAAAAGCTGGCCGTCTCTGCTACGTTCAATCCATCATCATGAAATAAAATGAATCGTAGACTAAACTTTGTGGCTTATTACCGTGTCGGCGGTGTAAATTATTATAATGAGTGTAAGTCTTGATTGAATATATGTTGTATGTATATTTTTGACATATTTAGACGTAGCGCCGTATAATGCCGTTTATTATACACAAATAATTATACTACGAAAATAACATGAAATGTATTAAGATTTTTAGATTTACATTTTCATACATTTACATCGCAAATATATTAAATTTTATTTCATTGCTGGAAATATTAGATGTATATCGAGGTCTAAATTATTCGGCCTCATCGATTTGATTTGTTTATGGTGCAAATAATGGTTTATCAACAACTCAGTCGATCTTCGATTTCCTATAATCCTCAGCAATTTGTTTCGCCGAAGAATATTTGCGCGATGACCTACTCTACGCTTTTTTTTTTGCTAATATCTGTATACATTTTAATATCGACTTGTATTTTAATAAGGGGATTTGAGAGTCGATTTACAATTTTCGTTCAGGTTAATGTGTCAGTAGGTTTTATTTCTCATTCAACGTTTTTCAGGATTACGAGCACACATTAATTTAAATGAAAAAATGCTGCCATTATTAGGTGGGTTCCTTGTAACGATGTTATGTAATGCAAATTTTATATCATATATAATACTATAAATTATATCGGTATATAGACGCAATAACACTGGAAACCTATACCTGAAACTTTATTGAATTATTCATAGATACGTTAAAAATACTTTTGTATTCAGAGGTAGTAACTTGTTACGAGAAAGTATTATCTTGATATTTCCTTAGTATTATGCAGGCTGGAATTATTCCATACCATGAAATTCAAAACGGAAATAGATACGTAATATTGTAATAAGATATTGAAATAATAGTGTCTTCGTCTCTATTTAAGAAGACAGATTAGTAGGTAATATTTCTGCAACAAGTTCTTTGCAGGACGCGTCTACCGTATCACTCGGATTCACTTCAATTTCCCAAAGAAGAATAAATTCCTAAGGCACTCGTGATAAGAGCATTAGCTTAACTTTAGAAAAGCAGCGTACATATATCCACCCGTCTCATCGATTGCACGTTATACAGACATATGTATAATATATATAATATATATACATTACGTATATGGTTTTGCGTTTTCTTGTGAGCGTGTTGCGTGATGTCAAGAACGCTCACCTCGAGATACCTACTATTGTTCCGGCGGTTTGCATATGAGTTATAACTTTATTCGACGACCCATAACCCCGAATCCATTTTGATCGACAAATCCGTTCGCTCCTTTTTATCTTTTTCTTTCTTTCCCCCTCTTTCTTTCTCTCTCTCTTCGCTCTCTTGTATCCTCGTGAGTCACATCGGCGTATACCGCGTGTGCGCGGGCATAACCGTACGAGATTTCCTGCCTTTCTCCAGACATGGCGGTTCAGGCAAGAAACGAGGCAAATATCAAACGATAAAACATTTATTCGCGGACTCGTGGAGAGGAGTGTGTGGGCAGTGGGCAGCGCGCCTAACGAGGCTCTCCTTATCTCTGCAATGTGAACTTGCCAGCCCCACTCTTTCTCACCTTTTCCTGCCTCTAATCCTGGGCTCCTACGGTTCGAAGAAGTAGAGCAGGGCGCGCATAGTCAAAAACGTAATCCAAAAATTTATCCAGGCGTGCGAGAAAATTTCGGGAAAATTTTATAGGAGTTTAATAAATACATTTGCTTCGCGAAATATTTTATTGTGCTTCTCTTCTGGCGAAGCATAAGATAAAATTTATGTCTTAAAAAAAAGTAAAGATAATATCTGCTTTGGAGGAAAATTTTATAGAAGTTAGTAAATATATTTAATGGAATCTTCTTTTCTATTCTTTTTGGACGAATTAAATTAAATTCTGCTAATTTGTTCTTGTCTTTTTGATGCTCTTGACTTTTATTTATACATTAAATTCGATAATTTAATGTTTGTTTTTTTAAGTTTTATGTGAAATATTTTAATTTACATAATATGGAAATATTAAAAAGTGACAACAAGATCATGTTTGAAAACTTTTTTAACGTAATAATTATGAACAATTTGATAACATTTCAGAATTTCAGGTATATTATAGATCTCCAGTTTTATTTTTCTGTTGTTTATAAAGTTCGTCATATTTTCAGTTTTTTACATCTTTAAATACATGTTTATAAAATATGACAAGACGCAGATATATTTAATTACTACTATTATATTTATAGAAATCCATTTGAAGTCGAATACACTAAATATGTACGAGAAACGAAATTAATAATAAGTAATTATTGTTAGGTAATGAAGCCGTTATATATTCTTGTTTTATCTAATATTAAATAAGTTATTGTATTATTATATAAATAAATCGTAAATTAATTTAGTTTAGCTATTATTGATTAATTTTTGATAATAGATATTATTACGATGGTGATAGTTTGATGTAATAACTGGCATAATAATTTACATTAATTATTTGCGTCGAGAAATTTACTGAAGTTTTCGATGAAGGGGTATCAATGACCACAACAACCGCCAGTAACTGCGCTAGTTGTTCTCTGAAAGGAGGGAGAAAGGTTCGAATTTCGCTCTATTCCGAATTTCTCTCATTACTGTTTCTTCGGCTCTTTCTCGCCTCGCTGTTTCCCCTAAATCCATCCGATTTCCCACGACTTCGAGTCCCACCCTCGCCGACCTTTTATTCCGAGGGGAAAGTTTAATGAGGGGGTTTTTCTCAATTGCATACCAGTTGGTCAGTTACAGTGCCAGACTAGAGTCAAGCTCAACAGGGTCTTCTTTCCCCGCTAATTTTTCCAAGCCCGTTCCCTTGGCAGTGGTTTCGCTAGATAGTAGATAGGGACAGTGGGAATCTCGTTAATCCATTCATGCGCGTCACTAATTAGATGACGAGGCATTTGGCTACTGTTAAGAGAGTCATAGATACGACCGCACCGGGGGGTCTGGGGGGGCGGTTAGCCCCCCCAGAATCCTCCCGTGGTCGGAGTGCAATCAACGTCAGCAGTACTTCCCTTTGCGCTAGAATCGGAGCCGACACCGGGGATTTCCCCCTTACAGAGCCCATACCTTACGATTACGTACTCCCGGACAAGCCGACCCTTCAAACGTAGGGGTACGGTTTCCCGTAACGCACATATGACTCACTATTGTACCTGTGGTGTTCCCCAGGTAGCAGGGTTAAATCCTGCAGCGAGCATGACCTACTCGGATTAGATCAGCTCCACTGACAGGACCGGGGTGCCAAGGCACCCCACTAACAGGTAATGCGCAACATGAGCTTCATAGCGCTAACCCACACTAGGCCCTCTATGCCGCTCACTCGGCTATGCGAAACCTCTGCCCCTACGAGTCCGACACCATCTGGTAGGGCACCGGTAGCCTCCCGGTGGGGCTCCCTACCCCCGTAGTACTCGTGTCGAGCGATCTTAGCTCACGTTTGACGAGTTGCCGCCGCTGGTGCCATGCCACCAGCTACCACGTAATCGCACGAGTCACCCCGTACTGTTAACGCGTCGCTCATCGGTTGCCCGGGGATCCGGGATTCGGCAGCAGTCGACGCGCCTTAGGAATATACGGCACGTGGTGCGCCATATACCCCGCTCGTTTTGGGCACCTCCCACGCACGAGCACGCCGCGCTCGCCTCGCGAAACGCTACCCTGTTCAGTACTACCGGCTGCATCCGTTACCTAGCTACCTGGGATTGGGCAGCAGCCCAGCAGTTTTATGGGTAAAGGGCACAGGGTGCACCGTTTACCCGCGCTTGCTTGAATTTCTTCACGTTGACATTCAGAGCACTGGGCAGAAATCACAGGTCTCTCTAAATTCGAGACCTGTTTAAGTTTCGTCTTAATGATGTTACTTTCGCAGAATGCCGCGCCGCCGAGTCGATCGAGGAGAGGAGCCTCTCGCAATCGCGTAACCGTTAATAGTGCGAGTGATGGAGTACGATTGGAAAACCTTTATGAAGTATTCATTTGGCCTCGATCGATTCAACTCGCCTCCATTCTTGCCGCAGTAAAAGCA
>NW_020216497.1:0-7290 GCF_003070985.1 Temnothorax curvispinosus | reverse complement strand
TTTAGTGATATATTTGTCTCATTTCTGTTTTATTTTTATGTGCATATTAAGGAAATTCCAAATTTAAATAATATTGATGTTTGTAACACTTTTTTTATTTGAATAAGATACAGTTTAAAGTTACATTGCACATATATTATATACGTTTTTTACTTATACATAATAAAGTATATTATCAAGAAAATATCTTCCTCTTCTCTGTCTCTCTCTCTAAGCACTCATGTATTATTTTATAAATACTTTGTATTACACTGAACAAAAATAATAAAACTAATATCTTATTTTGCAGTAAAAACAAAACATAAATTGAACTTCTTGTAAAAAAAGAAACAGTTCTTATATATAACGTAACTGTGTATTAGACTAATCGAACAAAAATAAAATCAATATATTATTTTGCAGTAAGAACAAAACATAAATTAAACTTTTTGTAAAAAAAGAAACAGTTCTTATATATGTAACGTAGCTTTGTATTAGACTGATCGAACAAAAATAAAATTAATATATTGTTTAGAAGTAAGAACAAAACATAAATTAAATTAACTAATTTTCATTTTTAATATATTTTATAACTTCTTTATATATCATCAGTCTTTCTGATCAGTCTTTCAATACTATCTCACTGTTTAGTTCAACGAATTAAAAATAAAATTTGTTTCTATGAAACGTTAAATGACTTGTTTTGTTGCACCTCTCTTTGTAATCTATGCTCCTGTAATAACAACTCTTTTTCTAATATCTGTACTTCTAATTGTTCTTTCTTCAATCGCGTACTTAAAATTTGCATCTCTATTTCACGTTTTGCTTTAAAATCGTCTGTCATACATTCTGTAAGCTTGATCTTTGAATCTGTTAACATGTCAAATTGTGACATTCTTGAAGTAATAGTTTCTTCTTTTTTCTTATATGGTTTATTGTCTTGTCTATTAAGTTTCTTAGATTTATATTGATCATTTAAAACATTGGTTTTTACTTGAAGTGGAGTACTTATTTTTCGTTTTAATATTTGTACTGCGGATGTGTTCTGTACGTCTTGCTTTTCTGGTTTTTTTATATTTTGTATATTGCTCTTCTTAAGACAGTGTTGTGTATTATTCTCTCTCATAAACTGCAACAAAAAGGTATATAAATACAAAGATAAATAATGTAACGTACACTTCTATGCACATAAAAATTTTGTTCAGACTTACAACCGAGCTATTTCCATTAACATCTGATACACTATCGTTTCCAATTATGTCATTTTCCTTATCGTAGTTTGTCATTTCATGTCCATCTGATACATTATCAAATGAATTTTGTCTCATAGCACCAGCATTTTCTTGTAAGTACTACAAATTTATATTAATTTGTATTTAATACATTTGAGCAACAGATATATATATATATATATATAATATACAATATAATATATTTTAATATTTATTACATCTCTTACAAGTAGAACATCATCTTGATCATTGTCATTGTCATCAACTGGAAGCCACTCGTCCATTTCAATAGAATCTGATGACGTCTCGCATGAATTTGTCTTTGTAGGTATCTTGCATGCATTTGTACTTTGATCTGTATAAACATCTGTATAATATACATAAATATAATTTAACATATTTTCAGCTTTTTCACATATTACTAGCTAGCAAAAGTTACAATATCGTTCATTTTAATGAGCTTTAAAATAAGAAAGAATCGTAACATTGCTTTATACTGTGCATATATTTTATACGTATATATTTTACCTTCTATAGCATCACAATCATAATCACTTTTAATACCTTCAACAGAAGGTTTAATAATGTCTCGTACACGTTCCAGCACTACATCTGTTTGGGATTCACAAGGTCCTCCACCTAGTTTTTCAATCATAACTTTTATTACAATATACATTATACTTACTTATTACTTGTAAACAATTATATACTTCTACAAATTATGAAATAATTATTTTGATATGTAATATCTCTATAGTTTTACACCAAAATATCAACCAACATTTTACTTGCCTGTTTTATATAATTGTATCCTTTTATCAGCGAAAAATTTTCGTGTCTTTTTTTTAAGATTCTCCCAACAACTTTTGAGGACTTCCGCACTTCTAAATTCAGTTGAAGAAGATGTACTATTGTAATTATTTTCTATTACCTTCCAACACTTTTCTTTATCTTTTGAGGTTACTCCGTCAGTTCTTTTATTTTCTATTATATTTTTATACTTCAATACTATTTCTGTTAAAATTAGTTTTTCCTTTTCGGAAAAATTTTGGGCACGTTTCCGTTGCACACTTAATTTTGCTGCATTCATTTTATTAATTATACACTTCTTCGTTTGACAAGATATGATTCTCCTAACCTAATAATCCTAAACCACAGTAATCACAGTTCCGTTAGAACGATTATTGGACCAATCAACGTTCTACATTCTAATGCTTTCAGAGTTATATCAAACATGTTATAAGTTTAGCTAAACGTTCCGGATAGTTTACTCGTAAAAACCAATCAATATTAAACTGAAAGTTAATTTTAACCAAAGTTTCACTAAACCGTAGTTAACCACAAATTGGTAGAAACGGGCATTAGAAAGAGATGCAGAGTGAGTTTAATCGGAAAATCACGTTAGGCTGGTTTCACATGGGACGTAAGATGCGTATGCGTAACTTGCAATTTTACGCCCCAGCCTTAATCGGAGACTGTGATACCTAGGCCCTAGGCAATAGGCAATAGGAACCAGAGATGCCAACTTTACGTTTCAGCAGCCAGCTTCAAGCCAGCGCTGCCAGCGCTAAAAATCTATAGTTTACGTTACATACACTATAGATTTTCAGTTGACTCGGTACTCGCTACTCGCTACGTGAGATGGATATTGTCGCGGGAGAACACTGTGTGCCGATTGGTCATTTCGAATTGCATGCATTTATCGCATGGTATCATCGTGCTCTCGCGGTATCACGCGATCTCGTCGCGTGTGATAACCTTCTCCTCACATTTCGCCGTTTTTCGCGACAACACATTGAATCCTGAAGTTTCTCTAAACGCGATAAAGATACAAATTGAAGTTTTCAATGTGAAGAAAATTATTATTCCTGACAGGAGTTATTTTTAAGAGCTGAAGTGAAGTACTTAAGTATGGGCAAGTACGAAAAAAACAAACGAAAATATCGTAAGGAGTGGGAGTCCACCGAATGGGCTAAAGGTAAACTTGTGTATTTTACAAATGATACTGTAAAGAGTGTAAAGCATGAATGCGAGCCTTTGTACATACTACATATGTATATAATGTGGTGCTTTATTTCGTATTCGATAATTTCGATACCGTGTTTAACGTTGAGATAAAACCGTTATTGTAGAATGGTTGCAACACATTGACTCGGCAAAATACAAGAATCCGAACGATCCAAACGAAGCTTATTGTAAAATTTGCGATCAATCATTGAGAAGTCATCTTTCGGATCTTCAAAAACATGCACGTTCGAAAAAGCACAGGGAGAATTCTGCAGTGTTGAACAGGACAAAATATAAATCTTTGATGAGCCACGGTAACAGGCATTGAGATTGATTCCACGTTTCATTCTCCAGCCTTATCCTCAAAAGTTCATCCGTTACACGTTAAGTCGTTAAGCTGGAGGCTAAGGCTGAGAATGTTTTAAATAATAGAAACACAATGAACTATAGTGCAGAATTCTTGTATATTCATATGATTTATCTTTTATTATTTGAAGGATATCAGGCTACAATAACTGCAGAGAAGAAAATCGTGGATATAAAGCTAGCATTATATATAACAATGCATTATATATAACAATAACTCATCTATTCGCTCGGTAGATCATCTAGGCGAGCTTCTATCAACCTTAGGAAAAGGAAGCAATCTCGAGAATCTACGATTACATAGGACGAAATGCTCAAATATGATAAAGCACGTGATTGCACCTGTTTTTTTCAAAGATTTGGTCAAAGCCATTGGGAAAAAAGGGTACTCGATTATTATCGATGAAAGCACCGATGTTTCAGTCACAAAGTACCTGTGCATGTGCATTAAATACTTCGATACCACAGAAAATCGCATGCTCACTGATTTTTTGGGCATACTAGAAGTAGAACGAGCAACGGCCATCGATTTACATAAGAGTATTGTCGAGTATTTGCAACAAATTGGAATCCCGTTGAAAAATATGATAGCCATAAGCACGGATGGAGCAAGTAACCTGTGTGGGCGCAATCATTCTGTTTATACTCTATTAAAATGCGATGTACCAAACCTGCAACTCATGAGATGTACTTGCCATTCGCTGCATCTCTGTTCGTCGAAGGCGAGTGAAGAACTTCCGAGTTCTTTAGACTTTCTAGCGAGAGAAGTATTTAATTGGTTTAGCATCAGTCCGCTGCGCAAAATAAATTATAAGAAAACGTTTGATTTGATCAACTCCGGTACCGATGCTCAGAAATTTCGACAGATGATACAACTTTCGCGAACAAGATGGCTCGCATTTTACAACGTTGTGAAACGGTTATTGGAGCAGTGGGTGGAATTGAAAACCCATTTTCGTATAGCTTGCGACGCTGAAAAGTGCCATACTGCACGAACGATCCGCGATATGCTCGAGGATGACTGCAACAGATTGTACCTAATATTTTTGAAGCCCGTTTTGTCTGAAGTACAGCACCTAAATACATCGTTTCAGAGCGAAAAAATCGACGTTGGAAGTTTATATGTAGAGATTTCTCTCGTATTTTTGTCGTTCGCTGGGCGGATTATGAAGCCAACTTTCTTGAGAGCCGCGCATAATAAGTCTCGTACAACAAGTAATTGATGCAGTTGATAACGACCTGGCCTTCTTGCCGGTTGCAGAAGTGGATTTCGGACAGAACTTTAGGAAGGAATTCCAAGGATCCCAAAGCTCTGCGGAAAGAAAATCTCAGGTACAGCAGAGATGTTTTAATTTTCTGAAAAGATTTTTGACAGAAATGGCGCAGAGGCTTCCGGGAGCGTCCCGTTTGACCACGTTAATATTTACCACGGTCCCGATTGACCACGTTAATATTGAACACGTTGCAATTGACCACGTTGCGATTGACCACGTTGTGATTGATCACGGTCTCGACTGACCACCGTCCCAATTGACCACGGTTCCGATTGACCACCGTCCCGATTAACCACCGTCCCGATTGACCACCGTCCCGATTGATCACCGTCCCGATTGACCACAGTCCCGATTGACTACCGTCCCGATTGACTACCGTCCCGATTGACCACGGTCCCGATTGACCACCGTCCCGATTGACCACCGTCCCGATTGACCACCGTCCCGATTGACTACGGTCCCTATTAACCACGTTGAAATTGACCACGTTGAAATTGACCACGTTGAAATTAACCACGTTGCGTTTGACCACATTAATATTGACCACGTTGCGATTGACAACAGTCCCAATTGGCCACGCTCCCGATTAACCACCGTCCCGATTGACCACCGTCTCGATTGACCACAGTCGCAATTGACCACCGTCCCGATTGACCACGGTCCCGATTGACCACCGTCCCGATTGACCACGGTCACTATTGACCACGTTGAGATTGACCACGTTGAGATTGACCACGTTGTGTTTGCCCACGTCAATATTGATCACGTTGCATTGACTACGGTCCCGATTGCCCACAATCCCTATTAATCACGGTCCCGATTGACCACGTTGATATCGACCAGAGTCCCGATTAACTACGTTGATATTGGCCACGGTCCCGATTGGCCACGGTCCCGATTGACCACTGTCCCAATTGACCACCGTCCCGATTGGCCACGGTCCCGATTGACCACCGTCCCGATTGACCACGTTGATATTGACCACGGTCCCGATTGACCACCGTCCTGATTGACCACCGTCCCGATTGGCCACGGTCCCGATTGACCACCGTCCCGATTGACCACCGTCCCGATTGACCACCGTCTCGATTAACCACGTTGATATTGGCCACGGTCCCGATTGACCACCGTCCCGATTGACCACGGTCCCGATTGACCACCGTCCCGATTGACCACGATTGAGCACAAGTTACAATATTAAGCAGTTCCTGAGATATATATACAGGGTGCAGAAAAACTAAGTTTCGTAAATTTGTGTAATGAAAGAAGGAATAAATACACCAACTTTAAGTATAGGAACCATGGGTCAACGACGCTTCGTGACGGGCGTTTAATTAAATTGTCACAACGACTGCGATGCAATGATTTTATTCCGTCAATTTAACATGTTTACAGTAGAGACCCTCTATACAGAGTCTGGCCATAATTGATTTTGTCCAAATTCTGCGAGAGGAAGGATTACATTATTATGTATGTTGTACAACTACTGAGATATAAGTAATATCACAGTATTTACAACACAATAATTTTACGAGAGGTTAGGCAATCTGTCACAACAATGATGTGCAAGGCAAGCAAAGATGCAGAATAAAGCGGGGAACACACACTTCTGCACAACGCATAATGCGTAAGAATAAGAAAATTGATTGGTCCATACACATGTTTATAAGGAAATAGACTAATCAATTTTGTTATGCTTACGCATTATCCGTTGTGCAGAAGTATATGCTCCCCGCTTATAATGGCCATCGCACACAAAATTCCATAGGTTGCATAAGCATAGCATAAGATCGCTGGACCAATAAGCATTTTATGTAAATTAATATGGCGACTTTATGCTGGATGCTCATTGGTTAACGGTCTTACGCTACGCTTATGCTAAGCTATGCATTTTGTGCGCGATGGCTTTAAGGCCATTGCACGTAACGAAGTTTTAGTCATAATCGTAAGGCTGTAAGAAAATATACCAATCATAGTCGATTATTCTCCTCGCGCTTGAAGAATAATCAAGTGTGATTGATTTATTTTCTTACGGCCTTACGATTATGACTAAAACTTTGTTACGTGCAATGGCCTTTAAGCTGAATAATAAAATGGCAGATAAGTTTTTGGAGTGCGTTGGAGTGATTAGGAACATGGTGGGGCATGAGTGAGTCGTATCGTCGTATGCATGAACTTATGCCTTAACTGGCCTTAACCTAAAACTTAGAATAATTCTATTGGCTCTCGCCATTTTATTCCAAAGCCAATACACGTGAGTTCACTCAGTTGCCAGACTCTTAAGGCCGTGGCACATAGAAAAACTTAAGCAGTAAGGCTGGTTTCACATGGGGCGTAAGATGCGTATGCGTAACTTGCGTCAGCCAATCAAATCGTCTCAGTATTTAATCGTATCACACGCGTATAGTAGCTGAGAAGATTTGATTGGCTGA
>NW_020216496.1:0-7688 GCF_003070985.1 Temnothorax curvispinosus | reverse complement strand
AATCAACCTTGAATCGACACTGGACATGATCGATATTGCAGGAATATCGACTTTCTTATCGACTCAACCAGCTGTCAACCATATCGACGTTGAATTAACCTTGAATCAAGGTTACATTTCTGACTGGGTTATCTCTTCATATAATTATACAATACAAATTTATATTTTAATTAAGGCAGAATATAAATATACAGTTATTTATTACATTTAATAAAACATGAATTATTATACCTGTAAACAACAAGTTCGCCCATTTGATGAACTGCTTCTCGATACTGTTGCTGGAAATCACCAAGGCCTCGTAAAGAAGTGCCCATGGCAGTTTCTGCAAACGCATTTGTAAAAGTATCATGATAATATTATCATATATATTTTAAAAGTATCTGTGGTTGTAAAAATTATATACAAATCAGTATTTATATGTTGTAATTTTGATACTTACAATTTAAAAAATTTGATTTTAATTAATTTTACTTATTAATAGGAATAAAATTTGCAGTTAAAATGTACAGTTATGAACACAACATACCACATATTGCATTCAGTGTATGTTCACTAAAAAATGGTACTAAATCTTTTACAACTGTGCCTCCTGCATTTTTCAATGATTTGGTCATGTTTTCACCTTCCTCGATCAAAATATGAATAAACTGCTGTAATATATTAAAATGAAATGTGGGGGTTAATATCTTTCGTCGTGAATGCCACTTGGCGCCTGAAATATAAATAATATATTGCATAATTGTGTGATAACAATGTGCAGTGAGACATATATTTTTTTATTTAATTTGAAATTTATCAATTTTTAATATATATAATTATTGAATATTACAAATATATTTTTTTTTGTGATATGCCTTTAAACTTTTATGACAGCACATTGTGTAATATAACGTACAAGAAAGAAATTCTTTTTTATACCCTCATTATTATTTATTTATAATATTTATATTCAATGTAATTATATATCAATTATTAATTTATTTTTCTATATTTTATAATAATTACAATTATTTTTTCATGATTGATATGAGATATTGTAAACATATATGTAAATTTAATTACTGTGTGATATAATATATGCTGTTTACGATACATAGATTTATTCTGCTTTCAACAAAATTAAAACTTGAAACAAAATTTAATAACAAGCCAAAGCAAAACTTAATAAAACGTGTACCATTATTTACATCAATATCGGTATGTTACCTCCACTAGTGAGAAGACCAGTACTGAACCACGGATGTAAAACATCATAAAGAAGACTTTTTTCGATATGTTTTGTGCTGCTTAATATTGTCTAAAATTACAGAAAATATTGAGTTAAATGTTATTTAATTTAGACGCCATTTAAATAATCAATTAATTAATTTCAAAAGTATTTTAAATATTTAATTATCTCTGAGAGATGAATGAATAAGAGATAATCATCTTTAATTTTAAATATACAATTATTTTAAACTTTTGACGACCAAACATAAAAAAAAAAACATTTTATCGTCAATATATTGTTACGCTCGCCGCGTCGGTCGTTCACACACTTAACTTTCACACGCTCGCACTCCCGACGCTCGCGGAAATAAGGAAACACTGAGGTTATAAAAAGAACAATCTCAATCTTTTTACAACGTCGCGATACAGAAGAGCGTGGACACACGTCCGATCGGTCTAGCAGCTCAAGACCAAATCTATCAGCTGTTTTATTTAATCAATAAATCAATATCTGGCTCGTTACTAAGGACAGGCGTTTCGCATCAAAGACTTTCCGTTGCACGCTTCAGCTCGGTGTAGAAAAGTATACCGGACGGCATGCACGCAACAATATCAATAATAAAAAAAAACAGAATATTTTTTTTTTTCATATTTTACCTCTAAATCATTCGGATGACGAATGGATATTATGGGAAAGAAGAATCCCCAAACTTTTCCAATAGGATAAAACTCGTCAGTTAAGGTAAACAGAAACTTCCATTGTTCTTCTAAAAAATGTATGTATTGATGTTTATTATGTAAATTTACGGACATATTATAAATATTGATCAAAATATATATGATTGAATCTTTGTTATATTTAATGTATGTATCTAGATATTTTATTGTTTTTCAAATAACTCTAATAATCAAAATACATGAATGCTACTGCCTGAAAATATTTATAAGCTTAAATAATTCTTAAAAGCAATTAACATGCAATAAAATATTGATAATTATATATCTCAGAGGAAAATGTTTTCAAATATTATATTTGAAAATTTGTATGCATTGGCGAATACTTATTTACCGGAATATATTGCATAAAATTATAACTTACTTTGTGAACCAAGATATTGAAATGCATTTCCAACAATCGGATAACCTGACGGTCCTGGTATAAGATTGATAAGTTGGCCCTTTTTGCCATGATAATGCACATAATAATTAAATATCAGCAGAATAAGGATAAGTAATAGCAATACAATAGTGATCATTCTTGGTTGACGAACTAATTAGCCAGTTTAAGCAAGCTTTGTTTCCTTCTGCTGTCTTCTTTTAATGTCTAAAAATTTAATTGATTAATTAGAAATCAACACTTAAAAAGGAGGGAATAAATCCACAACAGCATGTTCGTGCCGACTGCCGTAACTTTTAATTAAAATAACATTTTAACGAATGTTTTGGTCTGTTATCATTTTTAATGTGATAAGATAACACGAAGATTAGTAAACAAAAATATAAAAATGTAAATCGCAATAAACTCATTAATCGCACTAGTTCTTATCATTGTATAAAATTCGTATCAAACGTACATCCTATTTCTTTATTGTATAAAAATTGAGGAGTATACTGAAATAAATTACGGATTCACAAATAATAATATGTCATCGAAATAAATGTGTAAATTTTTTTCTGAATACGTGCATATATAAGTTTTGTGATGAGATGATTATGGTGTTCTATATAGAAAGTCATGTTGTAAAATTTTCACTAAGGTTATTAGTTCATTGACATGTGACATGTTATGTAACATGTTGTTATTTGTGTCTTTTTTTTATGTCTAAAAACTGAATTAATTAGAAATCAAAACATAAAAAGAAGGGCATGGAGCCACAACAGGGTGTTTTTGTGCCGTAACTTTTAATTAAAGTAATATTTTAACAAATGTTTTGAGAGAGAGATCTATTGTCAGATTATCTTTAATGTGATAAGTTAAGATTTATCATAAAGACCGGTGTACAAAAATACAAAAATATAAATCACAATAAACCAGTTAATCGCCTTAGTTCTTAACACTGTACTGTATAAAATTTGAATTAAATACACTTTGTATTTCTTCAATGTATAAAAATCGAAAAGTATACTGAAATGAATTATGAATTTCAAATACTTAATAATATTTCATCGAAATAAACGTGTAAGAAAAATGTTTTCTGAATACGTACATAAATATTGTGATGAGATGATCATGGCGTGTTCTATGTAGAGAGTCATGTTGTAAAATTTTCACTAATGTTATTAGTTCATTGACATGTAACATGTTATATGATATGTTGTTATTTGTGAATCGTTATTTATTTTAGTTTATTTCTCGACTTTTATTCTTTAAAGAAATAGTATGTGCGTTCGATTTGAATTTTATATTACGATAGGAACTAATGCGATTGATGCAATGTATTGCGGTTTTTATTTTTATCTTTTTGTTTATTAGTCTTTATGTATTATCTTAACTGATTACACTAAAGATGATCTGATAACAGAGCAAAACGTTTGTTAAAGTATTATTTTACATAAAAGTTACGAATACTCCTGTTGGGCACTACGCCCTTTTTTTTATGTGTTGATAACTTCTTTTAATTCTTAAATTACACAAATCACAAAATATGTATTATTTACAGTCTTTATATTTTAAATACGTTTGGTAAGTAAAAAGTACGTTAAAATACTCTATTAATACTTTATTGACACTAACAATTTTAAAGAGATAATGTATTATTTATTTTATTAAAAAATGTACATGTGCATAACAAACATATAAATATAGTAAAAATTTATTTAATTTCTAAATATTTTAGAAATATTACATTATTACAAATGTTTTCGTTACTATAAAGTGTGTCACGATAAACCGAAGTTCTTATATTAAACGCTTGCGAGTAACTGATCAGTTCTGGTACTGATCTATTGACTATTTGTTCGTTTTTATTATGATGTTCTGTTTGCTCATTTGAGTGACTTGGACAGTTCTAGATACAATAACATCTAAAATTCATTATTAATAAGTTTTTTATAAGAATAAACAACACAGACGCGCGTTTCGCACGCGCTATTTAGCTTCAACATTATACTATTACCATACATTAACTCCTTGATACACACAACTGTTAAAATACGATGACAATTGCTCAAAAGCGACAACAATAAACTTTGATAGATTCGAGTATCGACTTTACATGTCTTCTTTAGATATGACTAGATTATAGCGCACGCTTCGTGCGCGCCTTGTGATGTTTTTTATTTTTTATTATTTATGTAAAAAACATTTGTACATTCGATCAATCGACTGAATCGAGACGATCAATCACGTTCGCAATAACGCGGCAACAATTGCAAACCCGATTCAGCCAACTTCAGGGTTTCATACCGCTTTTATAAGAGGATGATGATGATGATTCTTTAAAAAATTGCTTATACAAGCAATATAAATAATATCACCAATACAAAAGTTATGGAAATGGTTAGAACATTACAAGTGTCGCATATGATTTGCATCATTGATATTAAAATGAATAAACAGATTAATATGGAATAATAAATGTGCCGTATCTATTAAATATTTAACGGCGATCTGAAAACTTTTTCAACTTTTTTTGATTTCTTTTTTTATTGTTAGTGCAATGTCAGCACAAACGGTAATATAATACACTTTATAAAAAAAAGAATGTTTTAATATTGTATAAATTGTAGTGATTGCATTGTCATCTTTCCAACCGCCGAGAATGTTCTAGAGTCTATATAGAGTCTACCCAGTAAGCAAGGAACATTAAATTAACGTTTAGAAATATTGACTTTATGTGTATTTTTTAAACGTTTTTTAATAATATTATACACATATTTAAAAAATATTATTTCGTAATATGATTTTTCTGAATGTTGTTAAAATATTTTGAAAACGTTACAGAAAATATTTTTCAAATGTTACTCTGACATTTATTTGAGATCAATGCAACAGTTCAAAATTCCTTGTAATTTGGACTCAGAAATAACGTTGGTAGTATATTAATTTTCTGTTGTTATAATGTTATCGTTTTATATTGTGCGCAACGCTCATCGCGACAGCCATGATGTACATGATTATCCTACATACGATGCGTGAGTGCGTATACACGTGTGTCAATCGAGGAGTGCGGAGTGCTCTTTATTTACAGCATAATTATATATAAGTAGTAACTATTATATTCTAAAAGTTGTATGATAAGAATTCAATTAACCATATACGTGCTATAATTATTTGTGCTATGAATAGTAGCTGGTGATGTAGGATTCATTTTCCGATTTACAAGAGAGATTTACAAAAGAGAGGAAATATCAATTAATTTTTTTACGTTCTATAATAGATTTGTCCTTGGACATTAAAAATATCATCAAGGTTCGTCAATGCTATTATTTCAATGGTACAAAACAGTGTAACTTTCTATAAAATAACCTCAAAATTTAGCGAAATATGTAAATGATAACGTATAAATAAGCTGGTACACTATGCATGAAGACGATTTGTTGAAGTATTGTGCGGCTTTAATACATCATTGTTTGCATATATCACTGTAAAAGTAATTTAGTATAAAATTGGTATAAAGTTGATAGATATGTAACAAACGATCAGTACAAACAAGACCAAAACTGACTTTTTATTTATTTCTATATTTTTTTCACATATATGTGCTATAATCACACTCTAAAGTATATAAATAGATTATTGTAAGCATATTTTATATGTACAGGGCAATGAATATGTCTTAACATATGGGATCAATTGTTGTATCAAATTCAAAAAACCACCATTTGAAAAATTTGACCCTGGCTAAGATAAACATCAGTGAACAATATATTATAAGAAAAACTCTGTACAAGATACTAGAAATGCTAAAAGATGACCAAGAAGCTTTTACACAAGTCGTAAGTAAAGCTGCTTATTATAATTAAATTATGTATAAATTAAATTACAACCTTTTTCTTATCTAAACTATATTGAATTCTTCTTGTTTTAGAGGCTATTAGACAACAATCCCTTGTAATACAGAGAAAGACTTGGAACACTCTATAATGGAATAGCTTAGATTTGCAAACATCCGTAAACAAAGGAAAAAATCTTAAAAGGTAAAAAAGTAATATAATGTATTTATGTCTGTTAAGTTAGCACCCTCCATAAAAAACCGGAATAACACATATGCAGAAATTAAGTGATCTTTATGCGTTAATTATGTGCTCTATTCACGATTTTTGTGCTCGAGCGGTTTTGTGGGAAATTGCAATTGAAACTGAGGGTGCTGGCTTAACGTAAGCTAGCACCCCCACTCATTAAAATTACATATAAAATAAAAAACTCAATATGCTAGAATTATATGCTTTTTATGTGCTTTCAAATGCCTCAAACAAAATTAGTCTATCTGTAATAGTTTAAAAAATATACGCAAAAAAAGATATATATGTATATTACTGATATAAGAATAAAGTATCAGTTAAAATAGAGAAAGCGAAATAATTCTTGTCTTAAAATGTTTCTCGATTAATGTGTTCTCGAAATATGCACAATGAAATTTTCGTGCTTATCCCCTTTGACCGACCTGAACGTGAGTACCCCATACGTACAAGAGTACCTAACCAGTTAAAATACAGGTAGCAAATTGATTTTAGTCTTAAAATATTCCTCAATTTATGTGCTCCCGAAATATGCACAATGATTTTAAAAGCATAAAAATCACATTAATTTTTTTTGTTAATGTAATTTTTTGATACAAATTTTTTAAATAAACAATTATATATGTAACATCTAAATATTCTATTACCATATTCTTTTATACATCATAAAACAAATATATCCTTCAAGTATTAGTCACGCAATTGTAGCGTGAACTGTACTATCATTCATGTAATATTATCATGAAAAACAATACACAAGAGATTCTATATAAATACAAATTAAAGTTTACTAAAGAGTAACTAATTTTGAAAATTACATTTTGTTTCTATTATTAGAAAGGGAATGTTAAAAATTAATTAAACATATGTTTACTTATATGTATTTATATATTGTTCAGAATCTCAGTGACCCATTCTCCATAATATTTAGCAACTTTGCAATACTTACTCCTAACTCATATTAAATAACTTTAAAAATGTATACAAATACATATACAAATACATATAAATACATATAAATAAAAATTTTTCTGAAATCTTATTAAACAAGTTAATCAATACATTAATCAAAACAAAAATCTTATTCAGTTTATTTTGAAAACACATAAGTTGAGGAACATTTTAAGACTAAAACCAATTCGCTATCTATATTTTAACTGGTACTTTATTTTTATACGTATGGGGTGCTCACGTTTGGGTCGGCCGAAGGGGATGAGCAAAGAAATCTCATTGTGCATATTTTGAAAACACATAAATTGAGGAATATTTTAAGACTAAAACCAATTCGCTATCTG
>NW_020216495.1:13813-20006 GCF_003070985.1 Temnothorax curvispinosus | reverse complement strand
AAAATTTCAATTTTTAGTTAATTTCAGTTAAATTCAATAACTTTTACGATATCTAATATTTTAACATATTTTTCATTATTTTTCAACAGTATAATTTAATTTTTTTTATATTTCACAGTATTTACATTAAATTTTATAAAGAAAATTATGATTCATTTTGAAATATATTTAGTAATTTTTCAATAACTTTCATTTCATTTATCATCAATTTCATAGTACTTTCAGCAAAATATTTTCATCTGGGTCAATTGAAACAGAATTTTAGTAAAATTTCCATTATATTCAGTAAAATATTTCCATCAGAGTAATAATAATAATAATAGGACTGTAAGATTTAAAATCAATTTAATATAAAAACGCCATCAAGTCCGAGCTACGATCTAAGTAGCAAATAATTTCCGTGTGAATTTTCAATACTATTTCCAACTAAACTGCGCGTTAACGAATTGTCGGTCTTGAAACACAGCTTCTTCGTTAGAACAGTAAATTTCCTTAAATAAATCGCAAATCGATTTAATTTTTGATACTGATACAAATCGTATCTAACATCCCTCTTCCCCCGAATATTATTGTAAAAAATTTATTGCAAAAAAACCCTGACTGATTGTGAGATAATATTTTTTCGCAATAAATTTGCGATTTGCGATTTATTTAAGTGAATTTACTGTTCTAACGAAAATACTGTGTTTCAAGACCGACAATTTGTTGGCGCGCAGTTTAGTTGGAAATAGTATTATAAATTTACACGGAAATTATTTGCTACTTAGATCCCAGCTCGGACTTGATGGCGTTCTTATATTATATGAATGTAATGTCAAATATACAGTCTTAATAATTAATTTTTTAAGGAAATTTATAGTTTTCAAAGAAAGAAAGTTCTCGAAATTATCGATGATTATACGTGATATAAAAATTGAATATCCCATTTGTTTTCAAACTTTATTCGCGGAAACCTTGGATCTTTAAAGCCCCTTTGCACAATAGGCGACAGCGATAGCGATAGCGACGGCGACAAGGTTGCCGACAAAGCTATAGCTGTTCCAAACAAATGAAAAACGCAAAACATTTTTTGCTTGTTTTTCCTCTGCGAGCATCTGGCGTTCTTGAGTGACCGCATACTGACTGTCTATCAGAACGTATTTCATAGTGCTTGTGAGATATTTTACTTCCGATTTTTAGTTTCTTGCGATTTTTTATCGTAATTACTGAAAGGTGTTATCGGAATTTGTGACGTGAAGTGTGCAGTAATCTGATCTACAGTTTTAAAACGTAGTTTCAGAAAAATCACGAGATTCGTGGAAATTCGCGGAGATTGCGTGCTTTCTCGGCGTTTTTTGTTCACAGCCGGGGGTTTGTTTTGGATTGTTGTTGGTATTTGATTAATCATAGATAAAAATGGATAACAATAGTGTGAAGAAAATCACTTGTATATAAAGTTCATATTCCGCGACCAACAGAATTAATCGAGCGATAGATTTTACGCGAACGGCGATGATCGAAAAAAAAAAAACACGGTTGAATAGCGCAATTATCGCGAGCAGCGAAAACGTGAGCTTCAACAAAGGATATGTTTTCAGTACGGAATCGTACAATTAGAATACGGAAACACATATTTGTAATTGCACCGAGAAAAGACTTAGATCGAGTGCAACCCGCGCGCGGAAGTTCGAGGTTTTATTGTCGCGACATTTCTCGAACTCCGGACCTGAGGAAACAAACCAAAAAGTTTGCAGGGTTAATCAACTGTCGACAGCCGGAGAAAACGGTAATTTTGACTAATGTCAACGGCTCAGCTGATCTCGGGGTCGACAGCCGATCAGCTGTTTTCGCCGACGTCTTTCGCTTCGCCCCGAGTGTTTACCTCGCGCATTGAGGCCTCGAGACACAGGGAAGAGCCGGCACAGGCAAAAACAAACAACGTTTTCAACCCCTATTTTCAAGGAATATGCTGTTTATTCCCGGAACGAAATATCTACTACATTTAATATTACGAAACAGAAATTATACATTAATATCCGAAGCGAAGAATTTATTACTAATTTATTTCACGCGGTGTAATAGATTTGATTTCGAACACATTCTTAAAGTTCAGTGCTGACGTATTATTTAAAAATGCATTGTGTAAATATTTTTCAATATGTAATGAAAAGACTACATTTCTACATGTATTCGAAATATATGATGTATACACATAATTGCAGCATTTGAAATTTCATTCAGATTTCTCGTCACACTTTTGTAAATGTTTTCCTATCGGAGTACTTGTTTTAGACAACATACATTTATTTATATTAGAGTAACAATATGTGCACATAAAAAATAAATACAAATTTTATTGATTTATTTATATCTTGTAGTGTCAAATAATATTTTCTTGCAATCATTATTAAATAGTATTATTATACACAAGCCGACAAATTTCGATTTTTTTCACCCTCAGATTTCAATAGTTGTTTTCGAAGGATTTTGACGTGCTGAAACCGAATCTGTTTCCCGAATTGCTCTATCACGTCAGGTTTCGGAGATATCTGTACTTAAATGTGCCAAAAAGACCATTTTTCGGCTTTTTTTTAGGTTGAAATAACTATAAAACGATATGTGTTAAACTATGTTCTCGACAAATTCGAATTCTGCAGAAAAAAATTTATAGAAACCATACGTTCTACCTAAAGATATATAAAAAAATATCATCTCCAGGACGCTTCAATCCGCGCGCGAGTTGCTGTCCCGTTGCGAGCCACTACGAATGGCTCGAGGTATTTTCAGCGTAAAATCTTGAATTTGTTGCTCTTTCTAAGGCAGATTAAAGTAGCATCATTAAAAAAAATCAATACTTTTTCCAAGCGTAAAAGAGGCTTCTTGAATTTCTAAATTGTACAAAATAAAGATTACTTTGAAAAATTTACTAATTTTTTCACATACATTTAATACATTTCATTATAATTATTTTTCATCTTTCATAAAAGAGTGATTAGAATACCTCGAGCCATTCGTCGATCTGTGTGTTGTTGTTATTTGATTAATGAAATAAAATTTATTTACGCAACGTGTTGAAAATGCGTGATGTTTTTTTTGTGTATATAAACTACATTTATGCTTAAACAGGTAATGAAAATTTAATACTTAAGTGGTCCCCGGCATCAATTCAAAAAGCAGGATTATGCGCAGATCACTTTAATAAACACGATTTTAAAAACCGTACAAGGTTGCACATTGGAAGAAACCCCATACCATGGATCCCAAAGGATACTGTCGAGGATAATGATGAAAATACAACAGAGGAAACCATAACTATTGAAGAAATTGTACAAGAAAATGTCGTTGACCATACAGATGATCGAGAATACACTCCGATGGAAGTCGATGCTCACACCGACTTTCAAGTAGAGATTGCGGAGACCCCCGAAAATACAAATGAAGAAATCGCTACAGCAACAATGACGACACCTAGGAAATGTTATCCTTCTGGAAAAGAACTTTTCTGCAATTTTGGAGATAAAATCGCAGACGACGATGAATGGCTCAATAATGGAAATCCATTTCCATTATTTCATGATAATTACTCTCGGGGAGAAGTAGAAATGACAGCAAACACTCAGAAAAAACGAAAAGAAAAACGGCAAAAGAAGTCAGCCCCCAAAAAAATATATACTAAAGATGAAATCTCTGAAATCAAAAAATTAAAGAAAGAAAATTTGAGATTGAAAACGCTTCTTATGGAAAAGAAAAGAAAACAAAAAAATACCACTGCTATGTTAAAACGTCGTCATATTGAAGCTCTAAAAAAGAAGTACATTGCAAACACAGTGTCAATGAATTTTTAGATGGAAAGAAGTGTCGAAAACCACTTGCGAGAACCATGATAAAACTTCAACTGCAGAAGGGGAAATCAGAATATACGAAAGAAGAAAAAGATCTTGCAAAACACATGTTTTATTATTCCGCAAGTGGATATTCGCGAATTAGAAAAGCTGGATTAAATCTCCCGTCAGAATCTTCTGTCAGAAATTGGATTTCTGAAACAGAAATTCGACCAGGATTCTGTGATAATATATTTTCAAAAATTGAAGAAAATATTTCTAAACTACCACCTTCTCAGACAGTTTGCTGTTTAAAATTCGATGAGATGTCGATAAAACAATTTCAAGAATACAGCATAAAATATGACCTCATTGAAGGATTAGCAGATCTCGGACCCCTGGGACGAAGCAATGAACCAGCGGTACATGTTTTACTATTTTGTCTTGATAGTATTAATGCGGAAAATCCTTTGCGACAAATAGTAGCGTACTTTTTGACCGGAAAAAATTTAACGCACAAGGAGATTGTTCAACTCACCGAGATATGGTTAGAAAAATTAAAAAATGTAGGGGCAAATGTACAATTGATTACATGTGACCAAGGTGGACCAAATAGAAAAGCTTTCGGTCAATGGAAAATTTCACCAGAAGAACCGTTTTTTTCATTGAACAATGAAACTTATTTTGCTTTCTTTGATTGGCCCCATCTTATCAAGCGATTGATTAGCCAATTGAGATCGCATAAATATATTTATATTAATGGAGAAGTAATTATGTCTTTTAATGACTTATTTGCAACGTGGCAATTTGACAAACAGTTAAGTACTTCAAATTTATTGAATCACATAACTTACACGCACTTTTATCCCAACAATTTTGAAGCCATGAATGTCAAAAGAGCTTTTCAAATGTTAAGTGCAAGATTCGCTGCAGCAATATCGACAGCAGGCCAAAGTAATGTATTGAAAAGTACTTCATGGAAAGCATCCGCGGATTTTGCTTACAAAATGAATAAAGTAATAGATGCTATAAATGTATATCGTTTAAATAATTGGAAAGGAGAAAAGGGACCGTTATCAGATGATAATACAATAGTTGAAGAGATATTAACGTCTTTTATTGAATGGTGTTCAAACTGGAGTACTTCTCCCAACAAGATAACCAGACCTCCGTGCTTTGATGGAATGATTACAACTGTACGAGCAATTTTATTAATGTATCGTTCTATCAAACAAAAGTATAATCCAGACTTCAAGCTCGCCACTGCACTGTGCAACCAGGATTCCGTAGAGCATACATTCGGAAAAGTTAGAGGACGCGGAGGATTCAACCGTAATCCCACTGCGAGAATGGTACGGTTAACGTTACGCTATATTTTATCAAGCGGATATATTTATGGAAGCAACAGAGGCAATGTAATTTGTCCAGAAACTTCTTCGTTAACGGATGGTACGTCGATAGTCCGTGAAATAGAAACTAACACTGTCCCATTACAAGAAGAACTTACTTTTTCAATTGAAATGGATATTGACGACGGTAATGATGATCTCATTGCGACAGCTTTTGAAGAAATTACTAGGTATTCAGAACAGAACTTCGACAATCCAGTAATAAATACGATCGACGAGAACAACTTCAATTCACCAGGGACATATGAAGGAAATGCAATTGCATATTTTGCAGGGTATATTGCTCGCTACGGTTACGAAAAAACTAAGTGTGACAGCTGCCGTGAAACAAATATGAAAACACCGATGGAAGGATTAAACGATAATGAGATCTATATTCAGCTACGTGAATATGAACACGAAGACGAAGAAGGACCTGAAGTTGAATGGCTAGCAAGACCAACGGATACATTTTTGAATATTGTCGCTCTTCAACTTAAAGCATTGAACTCATGCTACGAAAAGTATTGGCATTTTAAAAATGTGAAGAAAAAATTTCTTGAAATTTGTATAAAACACGTCCAGCATGCAGATGAACATTGGTTTGACCAGAACAACGAGTATTATCCACATAGAATCCAAATGTTAGACTTTATGTTAAAAGTCAAAATATATGCAATTACAAAAAAAAATAACACTGGAGGAAGCGAAGGAATAAATACAGCATCTAGAAAATCAAAAGAAATTAAGACAAAATGTTAAAAACTGAAAAATATAAAACATGTAAAATATATTATGTCCCAACTTATGACTCAAAGTTTTCCACTTGAATTAATTTTTACATTTTAAGCATAAAGACGACCGTCGTAATAAGCAATGTTAAAATGCATTCTGCGCTCGCCGCAGTGACTACTGTCAAAATGCATCCTGCGCTCGCCGCAGTGACTATTGTCAAAAAGCATTCTGCGCTCGCCGCAGTAACTATATTGTCAAAATGCATTCTGC
>NW_020216495.1:0-13803 GCF_003070985.1 Temnothorax curvispinosus | reverse complement strand
GCATTCTGCGCTCGCCGCAGTAACTATATTGTCAAAATGCATTCTGCGCTCGCCGCAGTGACTATTGTCAAAATGCATTCTGCGCTCGCCGCAGTAACTATACATATTGTCAAAATGCATTCTGCGCTCGCCGCAGTGACTATTGTCAAAATGCATTCTGCGCTCGCCGCAGTAACTATTGTCAAAATGCATTCTGCGCTCGCCGCAATGACTACTGTCAAAATGCATTCTGCGCTTAGCGCTGTTTATAATGTGCAAATAAAATATACGCTCGCTCATCTATCTGCATTAGTGTCATCTTGTGCACTGTGTTCATACAAGAATTCGTGCAAATGGAGTAAATTGCTACCTATATGTGCAGATGGGTGCATTTATATCTTACCGTTTAGAGTACAAAATATCTATTCTCTAATGGGTAGATGTGATTGCAACCCGTCTGTAATACAACAGCGTGTTTATAATCCGGCAAGTAAATTAATAGCAAATTGTTGCCAATTTGGCATTAAACTCACTTTTACAAAGAACCTTGCCCATTTTTGTTTTAGGCTCCTCGCGTCTAGTAACGAGACTTAAAATGAAAGATTATTGTTACAGGATCGAAATATTTCTGTATAAACATAATCCTTTATTGTAAGTTAATACCGCGGTTCAGAGATACACTTTTTGAAAAATTAGAAACGATAAATTAAAAATGTCTTCGTAACATTCTTTGCAGTGTGTGTGTGGAGATGGGTATAGTATCAGTATTGTTAAATTGATTATCAATTTAATTATGTGATTGTACGTTTCAGTTTCAGACTGCGTTTCAAGATTGAAAGTACGGCGCGTGTAGTTGACGAAGCGAAAGAATATACTTTTAAAATTCACACGAAAAATTGTTACTATATGTATAAATGAACAAAATTCAGCCTGACCGTATTTGGCAGTTTAATTTGATGAAAATATTAATTTTATGAAATTACCAGGGAAATTACATAAAAGTTTATTTAAAATTTTAATTGATATACAAATATGAAACTTTAATTCCTACACAGTATAAATAATAAATATAATTAAAAAAATAAGTTTATTAAAGAAGCATCGCGAATTAAAATATTTATCCTTTACTTGTTCTTAAAAGAAATTTCTTATGTCATTTATGATTAAAAATAATATATAATTGATGCATGATTATTAACACTGAGATTAACACAGAATCTATTGCGTCAAAAAGTTGCAATTATATATATATATATATATATATATATCATTCAGAATCTATGAATTATTTTTTCATTATGTATTCGAAGTTAAGGTTTTTTTTTAATAACCGCAATATTAATCGGATGGCAAAGTTAATTAAAAATAGCGAATATTAAAAATAAAAATGATAGAATTTTTACTTTTGATATCCGGCCGCTATATGGCTCCGACATTTTGAATTTATCAACTGAATTTAACATCAGATTAATATTTAGCAACCTGAAAAACTCTTAAGTTTGAATAACAAAAAAAATTTCATAGTTTCTTAATTATATAATGGTCTATGTAAGTCGCAACTTTGATGCAATAGACTCTATGTTAATCATCAATATCTTTTTAACTACAATTGACATAACAAATTTCTAAGGACTGAAAGTCCTAATAATTAACATACTTAATTTTGATTGCAATATAACGTACTTCTCTAACACGTCACGCGGAGTTTTCGGCTTAGAGATCAGTGCTCTGATTCTATAACTATTAACAACAATTCGTTATTATTATATTGTCGTTGCGCAGCTTTTTTATCATATATATATTATATCTGCACAGCGATAATATAACGATGATAACGAAACTGTAGTTATAAGAGTTACAGAAAATAGCTTTAACGACGCGACTTATCGACTGTTACCGAAACGATGACTGTTACCGCGACTTCGTCCGAAAATGACCCGCTTTATCTTAAGAGTAGTTACTGCATTGGCCGCTACACGGTATGGCGCTGAAACCAGTGAGAAATGCTGGTCTCGTCTCAACCCGGACCTTTGGCTATCTGTCTATTAATCTGTGTCGGTACGATGGTTCGATAGATAATATATATTATTTTGACCGTGCAGTTGTAGTCGTTCGAATAAACACACACTCCTTGCGTTCTTTCGATTTCAGTGCTAAAGTGCTTCGCGTGTAATCAACATCATGTCATCTAATAAGAGATTCGCTAGGAAACATTCGTTTTACGTTAATAAAACGCGCGCGTTGTGATGGCTCTGCGATGAAAATTCTAAAAAAAATAGAAAAAAATAAAAAAAAAAAACGGGAGATCCAGAGACGGAGCTTTAGCTTGTATTTAAAGTACCGTGCCACGTGAACAAACACATATCGGCAGGGATACTGTAAATGTGATGTAAAGATAAGCTGATTCTAAGTATAGCGACGAGAACGAATTGTTAGTGAAATCTCATCTATAGGAAACAAGAAATATGTAAAGGCCAATCTGACTGCTGTGTGCATAGAGAGCGAGAAAGAGAACGATAGAAGTAGCGTGATGATGCAGGACGATGTCGAAGGTCCCCCTCGAGGTTCTCTTCAGCCGGATCCTTTGACATCTGTGTGCGTATATTATTACCGAGATATTTCGAATATTATCTAGAAGGCGAGCGTCGCACCTCGTGCTTGTAACGCGCGGTGCGTTAACGCTCGACACACACTAATATCTTCCTACTGTATTTTTCTCATTGTACAAGGTTTGCAATCGTTACGCTAGGAAACGCAAATACATATCGAGAATTTATTCGGCGCTCGTCACCCGGAGGGAACGAATTTTGCCATCTTATTATCGCAAAGAGAAGTTACGAAGTGCAGAAAAAACTATACTGTAATAAATATGATAATTGAGACGATTCGCGCGAGTGACCGTTGCCACCGCGCGCTCCACGCCGTAAAGGGAATAATCAGAATAAAGATAAAATAGTTTACTATGTGCCAATGTTTACGATGTCCTTTCGGTGATGTTGGACGACGACAGCTTATTACTTCTTCGTTACGCTCGATTCGACGATATTACGCATCTCACTGTCCTATCGAGCTCTGCGACCCCTGAAAGCTTAACTCTGTAATATAGCATATGTTCTTTTCATATTGCGGTCTACGTCTGAGAGAGCGTGTATTTGAGAAAATGAGAGATACGCAGGGGAGAGAGTAAATCCTATTTTACATGTTACCTGAAATGCTGCTCTTTTTTGAAAATATATTATTTTCCGTTAAACGAAAATCCTTTCCGTCGGAGGTGAAGCTATATTCTTTTCGGAAAAAAGAACGATTGGCCTTACGAAAGATTAACAATCGATATACATATTTTGAGAGGTAGAATCAAGTACTTCAGCGAACGGCGAATTAAATGTGCGACTTACTTTTGTTTATTTGACCTCATTTAATTGACGATTATATGCGTGATCATGCGGTTGCACAAAGCAGGGCGCTATTTTTTGTACGAGTTGCTTATATAAATTAGAAAAGGGAAAGAATGTTTGTGCAATATTTGTGCAATATACACGTCAAATACTTTAGAAAGACTGCTATTTCCACCATCAATGAATTGGGGGACAGTAGGTACGAATGGATCTGTTGATTCCTCTTTATATGAATTGTCTTTCACACGCGTGTATACTCGTCATTAGCAAGCACAATAATTTTTTTTTTTTTCGATGACGATCGACGACGACGACGACGACGACGAGTCGTCGGTCCTCGTATTAGTGGGGGGTTGTTCCTCGTATTAGCCGGGGGTTGTACGCGGGGTGGATTCGAGTGGAGCTTCAACAACTCGTCTCTGGCCCACTGTAAATCCAAGTCAACGGAGGAATCGCTGTCCTCGTTCCTCGCTTTGTTTCTTCTATGTTCACCGAGGGGCCATGTTATTGTCGTACGCGACATGGCGTCCAAATGTTGTTTAACGCACTGTTTTCACTTTTTTGTCAAAAAAGTCGTTCTGACCTTGGAACCGACATTTAGAGCCTCGCTAGCCAAGATAGCGGCCCAGACGGTCCAGGAGCCGGATACGAGCATGCCGACGGTGGTGAGCCCAGCGGTGACAGAAATGGAGAGAACTGACAGGCCACGGACACCCCTGTCGCGTGGATCTTCCACGCCAGTCGATTCGAGGATGGAGATTGCCGAGGAAGCCGAAACACCGGCTATATTTATCTGCTCGCAGGTCGTCAACGAGGAACAGTTGCAGGCAGATCTGCAGAGTCTCCGAGACCAGGCGACGATTTTGAACACCAGTTTAGCAAAGGGTAACGTCAACGACCAGGCCGAGGTAAATATGGCGCAAATAGCGGCCAGCGTGCTCGATGTGCTGATTCCCCAGGAAGCAGAGCAGCCCGCGATGCAGACACACCAAGATGAGCCAGGGAAGGACGAGGGGACAGTCCTGACCCAGTTGTAAAGCAAGAGGAGAGTAAAAGCATGTAAATAGTCATTAAAAATAAGTAGTATGTAAGATCAATTACATTAATGCGTTATTGCTTTTAATAAGATAGTCATTTAGTATGTAGGTCACTTGGGTGACATGATTTTGTCTCAAATATTTTTTATTGCTGAAACTAGATTGATATTTGCATTTTTATAACGATTTAATAATTTTATAATAAATTTTAAGTGATTTTAAAAGTATTTCGTGAGTGTGGAACTAAGTCTTGACAAGCGTAACCTTAAGTCACGTGCTGGCCTAAATTATGGCAAAAAGTTAATTTATTGGCTCATTATGGTTTAATTATGTTTATTTAACGTAAAGCAAAGGTATTTTCCCGATTTAGAATAGATTTTGGCCAAGTTATGACATAGGCGTGAGCGATAGTGACACCTGTCACAAGGGTGGCACGAGTGGTACGAATCCGGGAGGTAAAGCATGAAAATGATTTCCCGAGTATTAATTGAGCGAGTTTAAGTGATTGCGAGCGTTTAAAAGTAGTTATGAAAGTTTTGAGACCATCCAAGATGGATAAAGGTTCACATCACGTGATGGGCGGATCGGGCGCGTACAATCGTGTACCAAAGTCGATTAAATGGTAAATAATCGTGATATTAGATAACAGTACATCGTCCTGATTACGTTGTAACCGGACACGGCTACTGGAAGGCACGGAAGTCGAATTATGTCTGCCTATCGCACGGTCGCGCGCCACTCGGTTTCACCAATATATACCGAAGTCTATAATAATTTTCTCTAACTGTCAACGTAACTCTAACGCTTCCTTTCTGTTTCAGGTTCCCGTTCCGGATGGATCACCGTCGTCGCTGGCTCCTCGGATCGTTGCCTACTCGCACGCCGGATCAACGCTGGACATCGCTGGATCACCACCAATGGACACGGTAAGTATCGAATTCGCCACGCGATTCTAATTATTTCTGTTTCAGATTCCCTCCTCGGTCGGATAGTCGGAGCAGCTGCAGCTACCCGGACCGCCGTACCATGGAACGCCGGATCAACGCTGGTCAATACTGGATCGTTGCCGATGGATAAGGTAAGTAGAAGGTAAATACGTCGAATCAATTACGAGAAATTATTTTAATAATAATGAATCTTTTATTCCAGATCGTCGTCGTTGCAATTGTGTGCACAATTTATTTCACAATATTTATTTCTTCGCACACAAATGCCCGATGCCTTATGGCCGATAATCTAAGTCGCACGATTGTGTTACGCGTCGCACGCAGATGTTCCCGTTTGTTTAATACAAAGAGTATTCGAGAGCTATGACTACGATTAATCGCGAACGTGGACTTCCGGATGGTACCTTGGTACCTCTCGCTATTGTAAAACGAGCTGATTTTACGCGCAAGTACGCGGGAGTCTCCGGTTTTGATAGGCTGTGAGTAATACGTCTGCACGCTACTACGGTCTCTGAACGACTGCCTTGAGAGACGTGTCTCGCATTGGCTCCCCACTATCGGATTCATCCCCACTCCGAGGTTGCTATTTACTTTTCGATATGACGTAGTAACTTTTTCTTCCTATTTTTGCGTGTTTACGCGCTCGTTTCCATGCGGCCTTGCGTGATTGTCACGTCCGCACCCCGTGGCTTCCTTCTGGAGGTTTCGGCGTGGAAATTTCCGTTCGGAGTACCACGTGGAGGTCCTCCTCTGTTGGCTCCGCTACACCAGGTTTCCACTTTTGCTCGTTCTCGTCGTTCGTTGACGTCGACCTATGCGCACCCTCTCGGGGATGCTTCCTGACCCGTCGACAGTCGTTTTTCCAGGGGGAGGTGCCCGTGGACTCTGCACGTTTTCCGCCGTTGACGCCGACCTATGCGCGTCCTCTGGGGAATGCTTACGAACCTATTGACAGTCGTTTTCCCAGGGGAAAGTGCCCGTGGACTCTGCACGCTCTCCGCCGTTGACGCCGACCTATGCGCGTCCTCTGGGAAATGCTTATGAACCCATTGACAGTCGTTTTCCCAAGGGAAGGTGCCCGTGGTTTTGTGCCGACGACGCCGACCCTCTGGCGGTGTTTACCAGGTCTCGTATTAGCCCTTTCCGCCGTCGCACCTCGGAGATGAGCCCCGTGTCGCCAATTCTTTCGTGCGTTGCCGTCTGTTGGCGCCGACTTCTCGAGGTGTCTACCACGTCTTATTGACGTCGCTTTCGCGATTTGCTCTCGAAGACGAGCTCTACTTAGCTAGTTAGTACATGCGTGATCGCTCTATGGGCGACGACGCCAACCTATGGGGAACGTGTCCTAGGTCATTCCGATTACGTTCGCGCTGCTTCACCTCAAAGATGAGCTCTAATGAACTACTTAGCGCATGCATGATCGTTCTACGACGCCGACCTATGGGGAATTGTGTCCTAGGTCACTCCGATTACGTTGGCGTTGTTTTGCCTCGAAGACAAGCTCTACTTATCTAGTTAAGATATGCGCCATCGCTCTATGGCGCCGACCTATCAGGAATGCGTACTAGGTTGCCCCGATCACATTAACGCTGCTTCGCCTCGGGGATGAGCCCTAATTAACGAGTTAGTACAGGCGCGATCGCCCCATGGCGCCGACCTATTAAGGACGCTTACTAGGTCGCTCCGATTGTGTCGACGCTATTTCGCCTCGGAGATGAGTTCCTAATCGCGAGTTAGCACATCCGTGGGCGCCATATGACGCCGACCTATCAGGGACGACATGGGAACACTCCAAAGCGCACAACCAGCATAAGAAGGACACTGTATCGCCTAAAAAATAGAGGTATAATTTATATTCTAAAATTAATTTTTAATTTTAAATATTAATTTATGTTTTTATTATTAGTATTAAATGCGCGCTTTAATAAGACGTAAATTTAAAATAATTTAACAAAATATAAGTAAATGTAACTTTGTTGGTTTTAAAGTATAATTGTTGCAAAACATTTTCTCATATTTTCTCATTAATTAACGTTGAATTTTTTTTTTCTTGACAATTTACAACACTTGGTTCATTTTCATTTTATTGCTTTATCTGCAAAATATCTATTTAGTAATATTATTTTTTTAGCTGAACCAAGTGACTGATGAAGAATATGCGGATGTGTATAACAATAGACTTCAACCCGAAACAAGAGAATCAGTAGATAATGAGGGAAGAGAATTATATGACATCGACGGCGATGAGGTATAGTTATTTCAACTTTTTTCATATAGGTATTAACGTCAATAAGTAGTATATATTTTACAGTATGGTACATCAAGTAATTACCCTTAAAGTATTAAAAAAAATGAATTAATTTAGAAATAAATAATATAAAAAATATTTTTATATATTTACTTGACTAGAAATATGTATTTAATCTGGTCTTTAAAAACTCAGTACAAAAAATTTATTTTATGAATTATTGTATTAAATTTTCAGATATATATTGGCTATGAACGAACAATTCAATTAGCATTCTGGGAATACATCGCGGGAGGCATCGCGGTCATTGAAAATTCTTGAGAGAATTATTGGAAATTCTCTGGACGAAAAATTTAGTAAATCGGTGCTTCAAAAAATCAAGAATAACTACTGAGATAGAAGATAGATCTCCTAGAAAACGTTTCACGCCGACGAAATATAAACTTTTACGTCGTACGTATGCTATAATTGTTTATAATTGAAACAAGAAACTAATTATTGACCATTTAAAGACCAGATTAAATACATATTTTTAGTCAAATAAATATTAAAAAATATTTTCTATGTTATTTACTTTTAATTTATTTTAAATTAATTCATTTTTTTATATTAAATCATATTAAAAAAAGATGAATTAATTTATTTTAAATTAATTCATCTTTTTTCTTTTAATACTTTTTGGAGTAATTAGTCGATGTACTATATTGTAAAATATATACTACTTATTGACGTTGTTAACACTGTTTTTTTTTTATATAGGAATATTCAAAGGCTATCTCAATGAAATGTATGGAAATGTTTCCAAAAGGAAGAAAATTCTACAAAATATGAACAAGCAGATCGGTTACAAAATTCGAGATCTACGCAAACTGAACTATGAAAAGGTTATAAATATTTAATATTATGTATTCATTCCAACTTATTAATATATTTAAATGCGCGTCAGTAGTACAATTCATCATCAAAAATATATAATTATTTATATCCAAATATATTCTGGTATTAAAAGTTAATAATTAAGTAAGGGATATTTCGAGTAGTGTTTCGTAAAATTTACGTTTTTTTATTTTTAATTAGAATTTGGACATGACCATGACTATTTTTTTATATTAAACATCAGGGTATTCCGCTAATTTCAATTCTATTCTAAAGTTTATAATTTAGAGATTCGCTTGGATTAAGAAATTAAGCATTAAGAAATTCACTACAATAGTGCCTGATTAGCTTGTTAAACGACTTTCATAATCTCTTTGGTACATACAAAGCACTTTATATATTTAAAGATATGTAATGAAGAAAAAAATATAGGCGCGTCACTGTCGTTTTGTGACGAAAACACTGTGATGAACTTGATTGTAATTGTATATGGGAATTTATACAGAGAGATATATATATAAATATATATATACCCAAAATATCGCATGTTTTTTCAGTTACAAATTCTTTGAATTCTAATAGAATTCTCTCGTAGGAGAATCTACCGGTAAATGTTTCTTTTGCATCAATTTTCAATTTAATTAAAATCTTGTTCGATTGCAGGTCTGAAAATTTCTATTAAAATAAATTAATCCTCAGTTACCTTACGTTTTTACACCCCGATATTACCTCACCAGGGTCTGAGAGACCCTGGCGTTTTCTCCAGCTTGTATCTTTAAGACAAATGCATCAATTTGACGTCATTTTTTTTTAAATCGATACATCTTTTAAAGATCTACAAGACTGTGCAGGTGAGATTCCAAATTAAAAAATGTAAATGTTATTTAAAAAAAAAGAAAACATGTTTTTCTGAAGAAACAAAAAAATTTGCTTTTTTTTTAATTAACGTAGTACTGACTAAAAAAAAGATACAAGAGGTTTCTTATACATGATTCAAAAGGTCAAGATTTGTACTTTAAGAAAAAATTAGCCTCATAACGATTAATTCCAAAAAGTATATTTTTTTTGCAAAGTGAAGTTGCATGATTTTTGAAGAAAATCGATCAAATATTATTGTCTCTAAAAAACGTTTTTTTTTTTAATCGTAAAACTTGCGACCTTGGGAATGAAATATAAACATGTAGGAGAATAACAAAATATTTTTCAAAAAGTTTCATATAGCTAATACAAAATGGCGGCTATGGAGAGGTAAAAAATCATGTTTTTTGTATAAAATCGGTAAAAATGTTGAATAAATGCAATAAAAATGCATGAAAAAATACTTTATTTATTAAAAAAACATATAAAACAAATATTATATTATTGTGCGCAAGTGCTACATATTTTTGCGGCATGTTCGTTACACATAGGACTGTTGCATCTTAAACATTTGTACCACGTTTTTTTATATCTTATATCTTCGATTTCAGAATCTTGTTCAACGATGTGTACCACCTTGGCCATTGACTGAGTGCAAGACCTTGTCTCCATTTTTGTATAATAATAATAATAATTTTTAAAATGAAAAAATGAAACAGTTCTGGTTAAAAAAGTTTTGTTAATATTTATTAAATTTTACCTGAGAATGTCGCAGCAGTCGTGAAATCAATATCTTGACGCTAAGCTACTAGATATTATTTGATTTTGTAAACCAATAAAATCCAATATTTTACTTCTTATACAACACAGAATATTTTTTCTATCATTATATTGCATAAATATGTAACGATGCACCCCCAAACATGCATCGTTCCGGCAAGAACACCACGCCGAGACCTCCCAGCCGACTACCCGCGGGGGTGAAGAACGGGCACGGTGTGCCCAGCGTATTTTTAATCGTTCTCACATGCAAGGGAAGTCCGCGGATGGACTTAACGCGGCAACCGCTTCACCGCGCCGAGCGGTGCCGAAAGCGGCCGAAGACCGCCGAACGCGATCACGGCGTCGGGGCGCCGCGATCCCCGATCGCTCCGCCGCACCGGCCCGGTGCTCGCGATCGCCGTCGCTACCCCCACCACGCCGCGACGCGTATATAAGCCCGGCGTCGCTGGCACAAAGCGCGATTCCCGATCATCCGTCTTCTCGACAACACCGATCCTGAATTCCCGCACTAAGCCAGTCCGAACGTAAGGTAGAGCGCCTCCGGCATTTTCTGTCTTCGCCGAGTGTGTCTCGGCTAACGACCAGTTTTTCGCAGTTATCCGAATCACCCGAAGCCGTCCGGATAAGAAGGTAGAGCGCCTCCGGCATTCTCTGTCTTCACCGAGTGCGTCTCGGCGAAGGACCAGCTTCTCTTATCCAAATCATCCGAAGCCTGTCCGGACAAGACGGTAGAGCGCCTCCGGCATTCTCTGCCCTCGCCGAGTGTGTCTCGGCCGACGACCCGCTTCCGCCGCGTTACCCACGCTTCGCGATCCATATTGCCGCCGCGCTTCGCGCCATTTTTCCGCGCTCCGGGCCGAGCCGACCGGGAAACCGGCGCCGCCCGTACCGATACCTACCACCACGCGAATCGGTCCACGAGAATACGAAAGCAACGGCTCCGCCCCGCATATACCGCGGGTTGCCCCGCGCCGCCCGCGACCAAACCACCGTCGCCTCACACGCACGCCCAACCGTCGGAAACCGCACAGGCATACGCGAGCGAATCCCGCTAAAGCGATACACACGCACTGACCCGTTGTAAATGTCGCGAGCATATATTGTTATTGTTATAGAATAAACTTGACTATTTTCTGTTAACCGAGACACGCCTTCATTTTGCTAACCTCGCCACCCGTCTGCTTCTCCGCACCTCCTTCAAACCCAGGCCCGCCGCGAGCTAGATCCGCGCTTCGAAGCCAGGTTGTTTTAAATACATTGTTTTTTATAAGATTTACTTATACTTGTATTTTGACAGTAATCGTTTTTGTCACGTTCTTACCTCACCAGGGTCTGAGTGACCCTAGCATCCCACTTCTCACTGTCTGCCGTGGCTGCTTCGACCGAACTGACTCTCGCATGTGACCAGGCTAGTGCTACCCTTCAAACTTCCCCCCCCCCCGGGTCCGAAGTCCCTACCACTGCGCGTTCAAAAAGGGCGCCAGTTTTAAACACGTGCAGGGTGTTTTTAGACCCTTTTGACCTTTAGACACTTTTAGACCCTGGTGAGGTAACCGAGGGTTAATATTGATGTTAAACTAAATGATTAAGAACTAATTGTTTATTCACAACATGCCATCGTGGCATATCTTGTCAATATTTCAAAAACCTCATTAATGCTTGATTAATAAGACACGATCTCATTTTATATCTGAAAGAACATGCGTTATTAAAAAACTGTGATATTCTGTATATAATTATATATATACGCGCGCAAATATGTAAAATGTATTACATAAGAATTTAAATATAAATAACGAAAAAATTACGCTCGATGAAGCAAACAGCTAAAACAATTAAACAAGGCTAAATTTCGAGCAATAATAGGTGTTGAAATTTATATATTTAAATTACAATAATACAAACGAATTGGTTTACGTTTCGGCCATACTTGGCCTTCTTCAGAACCGCAATTTCACAAATAACGTCGAATTAACAAATGAAGGACTCGGATACGATCCGGCGCTACGATTTATTGTCGAATAAAGCTAAATCGGTCGTCCATTACGTTGCAATGCTTACGTGCGTCCATGAGGTTGGTGCGAACGAAAGCCATTGTCGCCAGACCCTCTTAGTGGCAACTGAATCAAATTTTGAAATTCCGTAGGAACACGTGAATTTAATAATTGAGTTTGACTCGTAAAAGTGGACTTACATAAGCGGTCGGTACCACAGGAACGCAAGAGAATTCTTTCCATCGTCAATTAGGAGCGAGTGTTCGTAGCTAAAAATCGCAGACGACCGAGAAAACATTCACATTGCAAGGGCAGAGCAACGGAACGCAAGAGAATTCTTTCCATCGTCAATCAGGAGCGAGTGTTCGCAGCTAAAGATCGCAGACGACTGAGAAAACATTCACATCGCAAGGGCAGAACAACCAGTAATCATTGTTATTAATATATCTATGACAACAGCCTCAACACATCAAAATAAGCCTCGTTTAATAATTCTGTGTCCTTGTTTGAATTTATGCCGTTAGGCTGCTCTTTGATGTGTATCATTTCTGCAGTCAATCTTTTTTTATAATTATGCTCCACTTCTAAGACCTCCACATTGTCCCAGTCGAAAGAATGATTAAATTTGGTAATGTGCTCTGAAACTACCGAATACTTGGACGCATCTAATCTAATATTAGCTTGATGTTCTTTTATTCTAGTACGTAGTTGCCTCTTGGTTTGGCCGACGTAAGAGGCATCACAATTCTTACAACAGATTTTATAAATAACATTATTCTTAGACGATTGAGCGCTCTTATCTTTCTGGACTTTTATGATGCTGTTTAATTTGTTTAGAATACGGTATCCCACGGAATTTTCTGATTTGATGACCGCTGAGGTGATAATTTCAGAAGTATCTTTTAAATAAGGCATAACAATAAAACTTTTCACTTTTTGCGAACGTTCAGAATCATCATCTATATTATTGTTCTTTATAGATTGAAGTTTTCTCAGTCTTTTATTGATATGCGAGAATAATAAATCGATGGGATACCCATTTCCAAGCAATACATTAATGACAAATATTAAGTTTTTGTTGTAAAAACTAGGATGAGACAATATAATTGCTCTGTCAACCATACTATAAATAGTTCCTATTTTGTGTTGAATAGGATGATTCGAATAGAAGGACAATAGCCTCCCAGAAAAAGTTTCTTTATGAAACCAATCTGTTATAATTGTGTCATTTTTAACGATTAACAATAAATCCAGAAAGCTAAGTTGGCGGTTAACTTCGTACTCAATTGTGAATTTAAGTCTGTTGTGATAATTATTAAAGTGATCCAAAACATCCTGAACGCTATTCTTAGGAATCTTCATAACAATATCATCCACATAGCGTCTATAAAACGATGGTCGGATATCCAATGCGCCCAGAACCCCTTCTTCTAAATCCTCCATGACAGTGTCAGCCACTGTCGGAGACAAAGGGGAGCCCATTGGAGAACCAAACGTCTGCTTGTAGATGACATTGTTAAATGTGAAAAAAATAGAAATCAAAACAAATTTTACAGCAGTGATAAACTCCGCACGAGTTAGCCCCGTCTTGGTTTTTATATACTTCCACCTCTTTTTTATGCCCTCCACAACCAACTCGGAAGGAACGTTAGTGAACAAGGACACGACGTCCAAAGAAACGAGAAT
>NW_020216494.1:0-1872 GCF_003070985.1 Temnothorax curvispinosus | reverse complement strand
TATTCCTTCGTGTGATTTTATCTTGCTCGTATTTCCCGCAGTAGTTCAAATCGGACGACGAGCCGGCGAGGCGAAGTCGTTTCTTGCGGTGATCGACAGATGTGAGGCGTGCTGCGTCTCGGGCAAAGGCCAGATACATCGACCGTCGATTTGCTTACGCACGCAACCTCGCGGACTCGCGTGCAGCCAGCGTGCTTCAGCGGGGAGCGGGATGTTCCAGCGATCCGTCACGCGCGATTATTACTCGTGGTGACGCGGTGTCGTCGGTCGTCGGTGGCTTCGCTTCCCCTGGCAAACCCTGGCAGCAATTAGCATAATCGCGGAGGTACCCACGCGAACTTTCGTCCCATCCCGTTAACAAGATACCGTAAAATATGCCGCCGCAGGCGAACGTGGTGCCGAAGCAGCCGAAGGAGAAGCTCGAGACACCGACGAGCGGGATTAACGCCGTTCTGTTGGGACCACCCGGTAGCGGCAAAGGCACTCAGGTATTTTGCGTCTAATAGAAAAAATTCGCGCCTCATTATTTTTCAAGCTGAAGAAGCTACTTGTCACTTTTTGATATGACAATGACTCTTGCACGTGGCCTGATGGATCAAATGAAATAAGATGGATTGATTGTGCTGCTTGGTACCAATCTGCTCTCTATCGAGGATATTTATTTTATAACGATACATTTTTCTCGTCCATATTTGTATTGTAATTAGGTCTTCATAAAAACTTGGAGATATCTCCTTGAATATTTTTTAATTACAAATTGCTCTTTATGTTAATCAATCTTCAATTAAAATCAAAGACGTGTAGAAGATATCTCAAAGTCACGCTGAAACGTTTAATTACAATCTCAAGGATTAATTAAGTTGAATGACGTTCCTCTTTTCCAGGCCCCGCTATTCAAAGACAGATACTGCGTATGTCATCTGTCCACGGGTGATATGCTGAGGGCCGAGGTAAGTTCTGGTTCTGCCCTCGGAGCTCGGATTAAGAAGGTAATGGACGAGGGCAAATTGGTCAGCGACGACTTGGTGGTCAGCATGATCGAAACCAATTTGGAAAAACCTGAGTGCAAGCGTGGCTTCTTGCTGGATGGCTTTCCGAGGAGCGTGCCTCAAGCGGAGAAGGTAAGCTAGAAAAAGTACACTCTGGACTGCGTTCAGAAATTCAATCTGGGTAACTCTAAGCTATAGTTTACGTCACGTAGACTATGGCCGGTATTCATAGTCAGTTCTTATATTTAAGACTGTCTTAAGTACAATCTTAAGATGTCATTAACCAATCTGACAGAGCCGTACTAACATCTTAAGATATTACTTAAGACGGTCTTGAAATAAGATCTGATTGGCCCGTATTCATAGTCGGTTCTTATATTTAAGACCATCTTAAGTACAATTTTAAGATGTCATTAACCAATCACAGAGCCGTATTAGTATCTTAAGATATTACTTAAGACGGTCTTGAAATAAGATCTGATTATGAATACCGGCCATAGGCATTAGAGTTACCTACGTGTGCCTAGACATAATTCCTGAACGCACGCCTACAGAAGAAACCAAATCACTGCCTCTGACCAATCTCTTTTTGCACAGCTCGATGAAATGCTCAACAAGAGGAAAACGAAGCTTGATGCCGTGATTGAGTTCGGTATCGAGGACAAGTTACTGATCAGAAGAATCACGGGCAGGCTGATACATCCAGCTAGTGGTAGATCGTACCACGAGGAGTTTGCTCCTCCCAAAGTTCCCATGAAGGACGACGTAAGTGATAAGAAGTCTTAATAAAAAAAAATGATGAACCTTCTATATCATAATTTGGAAAAATATTTTTTTTTCACTCAATACAAATTGATGCGTTTGCAAAACGCTAATGAAAGAT
>NW_020216493.1:0-4607 GCF_003070985.1 Temnothorax curvispinosus | reverse complement strand
TTTTTTTGTACGAGTGTATAAGTTAATTGTTATATCGATCCTTAATAGCTATTAGGACACATAATTATAAATCGGATATTTTGGCTCCGCTTTGAGCTATCTTCAGCGATGCGGTAACAATTAAATTAAAACAATCTCACGTTTTCCCTCGAGAAATAAGTGAGTAATTTCAAAATTTGATGGTCTAAAAATAAAGTAATTTTCTGCGCGGAATTCCAAGTAAAACTTGGCTAATAATCATAGTTTATTACTGTCATTTTGAGGTAAAATGAAAATGACAGTCACAATTTCAGCAAAAAGGAAAATTACCCACCAGCTCAGAGAACTAAAAAAAAAGCATTTAAAACCATTAAAAAACAATGCAATTTGTAAGTAGAGGACGCCGTTACAATTGAAACAACGATATACTTAAAAAACAATCCTGATTCCAAATGACAACCGTCTCGTCTGGCTGTCAGACGGTGACTCTGTGTGTGTGTGTGTGTGTGTGCGTGTGTGTGTGTGTGAGAAAGAGAGAGGCAACAAATAACCTATACAATGTGTTTAAACGATTGCAAGTGAAGGGTTATGAGTAATAGAAATGATAAAAAAGGCAAAACTAAAATTAAATTCAGCGCAAATTTTGAAATCACGAATAAATAAATTAATTGATTAATTAAAATAATGAGCGGAGTAAAATTAAAAAGAGTAGGCTGACAATAATGAGCAAGGTTTATAATTTACTTAAGGGGTAACACCACTCTAAAGGCCAGAAAAATAGAAGAATTTTTTGTGGTTAAAAAGAAGTAAATAAAAAATTTATTTAGAGGACTTTATTGTACACTTCTTAAAGTGTATGAAACAATTTTTTATTTTTTAAATGGCGTCGCTAGAGCCTTATAAGCGTAAGAGTTTCTTTGTGGGAGTTAATTGCTAGGCTCCCACATATTAAAAAATAAAAAATTAGATAATTATTCGGAATAAGGTCTTTTTCAAATTTTGATATTTTTTGCGGCTTTCTTGATAAAAATCTTTGTTGTAACTCCGACATGAAAATCAATCGGGGGAGCCCGAAAAATATGTAACCTATCTATTTTTTTATCTATTTTTCTTTTTTAAGTATTTTTCAACTTTCCACGCAAGCGTTCAATTTTCTTTTACTTGGAAGTACACATGTAAGCGGGAGAAGGGCTACCGCCCCTTCCCCACAGGCAGGGATGGGTGGGGGTGGACCTCGGTTCGCGTGGAAAGTTGAAAATCCGAATCATATAATGATAGATCTCGTGTGAATCTATTGTATTCACGCATATACTTTTCCATCCACACAACAATTGGGTTGGGTTAGGTTATTCTTTTTTTTTATGGAGACCCCCGCAGCGCGGCGGGGTTGCGGAACCTACTACCTCTACGCATACACTTTTTGCGCGATACGAGATGCCACATGGGTTTACAACTTTCCACGCGTGTAAGTAAAAAAAAAGATAAAGAAATAGGTAGGGTACATATTTTTCGGGCTCCCCCGATTGATTATCATGTCGGAGTTACAACAAAGATTTTAATCAAGAGAGCCGCAAAAAAATATCAAAATTCAGAAAAGGAGCTGTTCTGAATAATTATCAAAAATTGTTTCATACACTTCAAGACGTGTACAACAAAAACCTTTAAACAGATTTTTGATTTATTTCCTTTTTTAACCACAAAAAATTATTTTATTTTTTGGGCCTCTAGAGTGGTGTTACCCCTTAAAATTAGGACGTATGGTATAGGAATTCAATGTCTGATTGTGAATTACGACCATTTTCCTGAAATTGAATGTGCGCTATTTCGAAGAGAAACCGTTTTAATAACTAACTTTCACTGTTTAAAACTTTAACGTTCTTCTAATTGAATTCATGGTTGCAGTTAATTATGGTTGTAGTGTTCTGTGATGACAAAAGAAATGAGCGTGTCGAACTATGTTCTTTCGAAGATGATAACGATGCTCAGAAATTCTATGTTGCCTCATTGTTTGTCTTTTAAGATGCATCGCAATTCTAGCAGGATATTTTATAAACAACGTTTTCCTTTGAATTAATTGCCATAGGAGAACATCTTTATGGGCCTTGATAAAGCCTCCAAGTTTATTGAGACTAAAATAAAACAATCTGGCACTAATATCTTTAATAATGTCCTTGAAATTTTTCGAAATAGTTGGGATATACGGTATCATAAACCAAGGTAGCTTGATTTCACTGCTCTCTATGGCATTAACATTATTTTGTTTGCATGTTTGTTCACTAAGAAAGGACGAGTCTCACAATCAGTTTATTATTATTTGTGTCAAATATAAAATTCAAGAGATAGTCATTGTTTAACAAAGTTTTAATTACCAGACTGATATTTTTTTATGGAACTTTGAGTGTGACGATAAAAAGAACTTATCTACTATGTCCATTATCGTGCTTCTCTTTTGAGAAAGGGAGTGCTAAGAAATTTAGATATTGTCCAAAAAATATGTATTTGTGGTAGTAAAAAGTTTAAGAAATTAACAGTTTGTGTCAGTGCTAAAAGAAGTAATTTACTAATATGTGTGCATAGACAAGTACACATGTAGGCGGGGAAGGAGCGGTAACCCCCTCAGCAGAGGTAGATGGGAATGGACCTCGGTTCGGAAAATTGAAAATTTGAACCGTACAATGATAGACCTAGTTTCGCCTTATAAGAAAGCCGGGGTGGGGTAGGATAGCCCTCGCTTCGTGTGAAAAGTTAAACATTCAAACTGTACAATGCTGTCCAGAGAATCACGCGAAGCGAGGTCCACCCCATCTCATCCCTGTTTACAGGCCGAAACGAAGTCTATTATTGTACGATTCAGATTTTCAATTTTCCACCCGAAACGAGACCATCCCATCTTATCCCTGCTTATAGGGCAAAACAAGGTCTACCATTGTACAATTTATCATTGTTCGGGTTTTCAACTTTCCACTCTAACCGAGGTCCACCCCATCTACTCCCGCTTATATGTGTACTGTCTATACACACCCTTAGTATTGACACAAATTCGTATGTTTTCAAAACTTCTGTTGTTACTAATTTTTTAATAAACAACAAACGACGGCTAAAATTTTCTGAAGGTCACTCAGGAAGGTGATTTCTATAATATATGTCAAGATCAAAGTCATCGGAGGTGGCTTCGGTAATGTGTATTTTTACCATGAGTGAACCTAGTATTCGCAACAATGTTTGCTTTTACTGAAATAAATTGTTTATTTATATTTGTATGTATTTGTTTGCTTCATCTGAATAGTTTTTTAAAATACTATGTTTTCATAGTTCGTTAATCTATAATGTGTAACATACATATATAATCTTGAATATTATATATACCTCTACCACGTTTCATTAGAATACTTATCTCTATAAATTTACTGTTATGTAAATTGCAAATAGATTATTTTAAAATAAAAAAAGATTTGTATACCTACTTAGTTGACTATTAGTTAACCAGCTAACATAGAGAGGAAGTAACTAATGGCAAACCTTCAAACACATTTTACTTTATTGCTGCTTGACGATTATCATTAAAACTTTGGCAAAAATAACGAATTTTATCGAATTTTTAACTTTTGAACTACCAATGGTTAATTCGATGAACTTCTTAACGGAAAAATTTTGATTTACTTATTTATGTACTTAAATGTTGAATAACACTACAATATTAGTTTAAATTTTTTTGACAATTTTTTTGTTGTTAATATTTAAAATCTGTCTTATCTGATCAAATCATCTGTCAATGGGGTGGGGGTAGACCTCGATTCGCGTAGAAAGTTGAAAACCCGAACTGTACAATGAGACCTTGTTTGTAACATAGTTTGTAACATTTATTATCCTAGTAAAAGATTGTACTGCAAACATACATTACATTAATTACAACACATACATTAATTACAATCGTTCAGCAACGTATTAAACCTGGCACAATACCTAATCTATATAGTGACTGTTGGAAAGGATACAGATCTTTGAATGATTTTAATTACATACATCAGACTGTGAACTATTCTCAGAAATTTGTAGAGTCTGTGTCAGGTGTACATACACAAAATATAGAACGATTATGGCGCAATATGCGTGCTGCTTTGCCTCGTTTTGGCATAAAACAATTAGAACATTATATAAATTACATAGCTGAATTTTTGTTTAAGAAACGGTATCATCTTAATCTACCGCCCCTCCCCCGCTCACATATGTGTACTGTCTATACACACATCAGCACACATATTACCTCCCTTAGTAGTGACATAAATTCGTATATTTTCTAAACTCTTTTTGTGAATAACTTTTTAATAAAAAACGAGCGACAGCTAAAACCTTCTGAAGGTTACTCAGGAGAGTGATCTTGAGAACATATGTCAAGGTCAAAGTCAATTGGCGGAGGTTGTGTAAAGGTAAATATTTACCTCATAGGGGGTTTTGGGCTATTCGGGTACAATATACTATTTATACACCAATATTGATGTATAAATAGTATATTGTACAACTAGTGGGAAAAGTGGTCGATTCTGAATCAGTGTGAAGTTTGGGCTCGACCACTCACTTAAAACAAACGCGAAAAGCGGCCCATTTCACGCTCGCGTTAGGAAAAATAT
>NW_020216492.1:0-3828 GCF_003070985.1 Temnothorax curvispinosus | reverse complement strand
TTTCACATTTCTGCTACATGTTTACTTTTAACAAATAGTATAAAATTTCACAGTAGCTTCTTACAGCAGACTACTGCAATAGTACAGTAAGTACTTGTTCAATCACAGATATTATGCACTTTTGTCGCAATTCTGGACTGATTTCTTGCGCACTTCTTCGGGACGCATCTGAACTAGCAAACCGGTTACCATGGGACGCGAATTGACTGCCGATCATTCGCAAGCTTTCAAGTAGGGCTTTTACTGTTTCTGGTTACGATCTCGGCCGGCCACGTGCCCGCGATCCCGACAAACAGCCGCGATATTCTTCCCGGCATCCACAACGGCGGGAGCCGGTAGCTAAGTACGACACGTAATCAGGCCGAGTCACACGGTAATCTACTCGATATACGCCTTTCTGGCACCGTGTCGCGACCGAGATCGAGCCCTCAATGAATAGGCGGCACCGGAGTGGAGATCTTACAATTCGGCTGCTCGCTGCTGCTCGGCGGCGTCGGGGCGCTCCTCCAGGGGTGGCTCCTCGTCCGCGGCTAGATCGACAGTGAGGAGCGGCCGGCTCGGCGGGACCACGCCGGGCCCCCGCACTTGCGCCCCCAAGCTCGCGGTTCTTCCGCCCCGCCGATTGGTCGTGTGTGTGGCCCTGTTCGCGACGTTGCAGACGATTTCCGCCATTTTCCCGCGGCCCGTTTGACTTGGCTGCTGGTTGCGCGCGGGCCCCTCGCGGTTTTCCGCCCGGCTGGCCAGGCCGTGGCGGCGCCGCTCGGCCCTTGGGGCGCCGTCGGGTGAGTGTGTGGGTCGTCCACCCGCGCTGCAGTCGCGGTGGCGCACCCGTGTTCATGCTGCGGCGGGGCCGTGCTACGCTGTGCGAGGCATTCCCGGCGCTTTTCCAGCGGCAGGTCCCGGTGGCCCGCCTGTCGGCCGACCACTCCGTCGTGCGTCCTCCGAGCGCCCGTTTCTCCCTCGTCGCGACTATCGTCGTTACATCTGGTCGTGATCCCACGCTCCGGCACCACCTGTCATCCCTACGGAATGTTTCTCAAAAAAGGTTAGTTAACGCGGGTAGCCCTTCCTCGACCCGAGTCGAGGCGCCATCCCTGACCTTCCCCTCGGCCGAGCTATCGCCTGAGCGGCGGACGCGACAATGTCACGTCACACGCTATACAAGATGAGCGAGCAGCGCCCGCGGCGGGCCACAAAGCGTCGCAACGCAGCGAGAAAGGAGTCCGAGAAGGAGTCAGTAGACAACGAAAGGGCTATTTCTAGGTGAATAGCCTCAACCGCGAAGCAAACGAAGAGGCATACATAAGCCTTGAAAGAGGAGACTCCCCGAGCTCGACGAGTAACCATGAAGAAGGGTGGAGAAGGGTCCCGCAAAATCTACGCCGCTTATCGAGAACGGCTTGGCTTTACTAACTCTTTCGACCGGTATAGAGGGCTGGATAGACCGCCGATTTGCTCTGAAACATTTAAAGCAACTCGAGAGTACGCGTCGGATCGCGCGGTGTACCCCCACGATCCAAAATCGCTGAGCGAGTAAATACTGCAGCGTGCGTCTACCCGGGTGTAGATGCGCACGGTGCACTTGCCCTTTAACGAGCTCGGTTAGTCTATGCTTATTGGGCAGTAACACAGGGCGTTTAATCTCGAAGGTCAACCCCGAGTGGATGAGCCTACCGCCCACCCTGAGAACGCCCGCGGGGTCCAGAAAGGGAGCGAGTTTGAGAAGAGGCTTAGGGATCCTCTTCCCGTTTCTACACGATCAATCTCGTCGCGAAAGATTTCCGATTGTACGACTTTTACTAAGTCTAGTAACGCGGAATGCGCTTCGAGTTGATCCACGGCCAAGGTCGCGGGAACCGGCTTGGCCTTACGACGGTTTGAAAATCTCAAAGCATAAGCTAATATTCTACAAATTTTATCCAACGAAAATCTATATATAACCGAATAAATGGAGCCAGGTGCATCGAGCGCAACGAGAATACGATCCTTTTTTCCTCGCCCGGGAGAGATTCCTCAGAAAGAACTTAACAGGCTCGGCGCGGGACTCGAAATCTACTAGCCACTCAGGGCCTCTCCACCACATCGAATTAGCCATGCACGAGTTCGAGAGGAAAAAGTTCACGTGAGCAGTGATCGGCTGGATTGAATTCAGTAGCAACATGACCTTAAGCCGATACTGAGATCTTCTCCTGTATCCGAGCAACGCGATTACCAACGAAGGTCTTCCATCGGTGCGGGGAAGAACGGATCTAATATAGAGCAACCATGGTATCGGACCAGGGGCCCGATTCTCTAACGACAAACGTATGCGTAAACTCTGCTCTAACAGAAAAGCTGCAAGCTTATTGGCTAAAAACTGTGCAATAGCCAATCAATTTGCAGCCTTTCTGTTAGAGCAGAGTTTGCGCATACGTTTCTCGTTAGAGAATCGAGCCCCAGGCATACTCAACATCAATTTCTATATGTCCTTGTAGGACCTGATAGACGTAAGCAATCCAGTTAGCGAGGAGCAACGCAGCGCAGAGTTCTAAGCGGGGTAGAGAGACAGCACGTAACGGAGCCACCTTAGATTTGGCACAAAGAATCATGATTTAGTCTTCGAAGGAGTGACAATACGCAAGTACACTACGGCCCCATATCTCTGTTCGCTCGCGTCGCAAAAACCGTGTAACTCGCGACGAACGTTATCGCCCGCGGGGATTGCACGAGGTATACGAAGGGAGGCCAGCGCATCGAACTCCGATTGATAGCGTTCTCATTGGCGACGAACATCTAACGGAGGTTCGTCGTCCCATTCGAGCTTTAAGGTTCACAAGCGTTGGATCAATCGCTTCGCGGTGAAAGTCAGCGGAGCTAAGAATCCCAACGGGTCGAATATGAGCGCCACTTCCGATAAAATGGTGCGCTTAGTGCATTTTCGCGTCAAAGGGTTAATTTGAAACCCGAAGCTATCTAACTGCGCGTGCCAGCGAAGGCCCAGAACTTTAAGCGCTTGATCCTCGGTCGGTTCGAAGGAAAGCATCGTTTGGCTACATATTTCTGTGTCGAGCCCCTCCAGCGCGGCGGGATGGCTGCTCGCCCATTTTCGCAACTCGAACCCGGCGCTCCGAAACAATTCAAGTAACTGGTCGCGAAGCTTGTTCGACTGTGCGGACACTGGCCACGACGTCGTCCACGTATAGAACCTCGAGCAGTATAGCGTAAACTAACGGATACTTTTCACGATTTTCGTAAGCTAATCGAAGCAAACAGTAGATCGCTAGAAACGGGGAAGCAGTGTTGCCGAAAGTAACCGTTTTGAGTAGATAGTCGAGGATAAGATCCGACTCCGAAAAGCGCCAGATGATGCGTTGATAATTGCGATGTTCTGGGTTTATCCAGATCTGTCGGAACATTTGTTTTACGTCCGCGGTAATGGCCACGGGCTCAGCGCGAAAAAGGAGCAGGACCGCAGCAGACAATGTCAGGCTGCAATTTCGGGTCATTAAGCAACGAATCGTTTAACGACAGCCCGTTCGGGCATTTCGACGAGGCATCAAAGACGACTCAAAGTTTCGTAGTAGTGCTGTCTAGTTTGTAGACACCATGGTGTGGCAAATAATAGACGCGACCGTCCACGAAGAAGGGGTCGCTCCCCTGGTAACCAGTTTGCTAGTTCAGATGCGTCCCGAAGAAGTGCGCAAGAAATCAGTCCAGAATTGCGACAAAAGTGCATAATATCTGTGATTGAACGAGTACTTACTGTACTATTGCAGTAGTCTGCTGTAAGAAGCTACTGTGCAATTTTATACTATTTGTTAAAAGTAAACATGTAGCAGAAATGTGAAA
>NW_020216491.1:0-3199 GCF_003070985.1 Temnothorax curvispinosus | reverse complement strand
AGGTCGGTGAGCTGTATCGGGAGAACGGTTGGCGTCTTCTCTCCCTCGATGGTATACACATTGATGGATATATCGTTGAGTCGTTCGAACTTTTTAATCTGTTTCAAAATCATTGGAAACTCAATGCCTTGTAAATTTAATACTGTTGTGTAATGTCGGTACGAGGATTCCCGTTCTGAATGTCTTTCGACTGGATGTAAAGCAGCCACCACTGACCACGCGAAGCATGCATTGTCCACAGAATGCACGTTGATCACCGCTTTCTTCGATTTAATTTTTTGCGGTAAATTGATGTAACATCCCGCGTGCAAAGGATTGTATTTGTTCACGTTCACAGTCAGATTGAGTATACGCGACAACGCCCACCCGCTGTCGCGTTCCTGAAACTCTTCGAGACGTGATAAAGTAGGCTCGATAACGTGTTGCTCGTACCACTCGCGCAGATCGGACGCACGAAAGAGTTCATAGTTTCCCGTGCCGACACTTTTGTTCGCACGTTTGTCACCCGTCACAAACTCGCCGTTGAACACAGTGTTTATCTTTACACTTGCGTGTCTTTGCATGACGTTCCGCACACGATCGAGCACGATGACTTCAGCGTCTTCGAGAAATTTTCGCGGTTCGATGTAATTGATATTTATCACCGCACCGGTCGATACACGGTTTTCGAACGCGGCATCGATCTCTCGCCAAACGAGTCTTTCCGCGTTATCGTCACTACTAGCGGCGCCTGCCGCGTACTCACCACCGATATGTACGAACCGTCTCTGTAATAGAGTCTTCGCACCTTCGAGTCGCGCGATTCTTGCCACTAAAGATTGTCTGTTTACGCGGCTCTCATCTGTGATTGAGAGCCGCGGACGTTTGGAACGACAGTCTTCTTCGAGCTGCTCAATAAACTTCTCGCATCGCTGTTCCCATGCAAGATATTCGCCCAAGGTAGCGATTTGGTTGGATTGTTCCAACAGGTTGCGTTCCGTTTTATCGAGATGTTCCATGTTTTTGTTTTTTAATATTGTCTTTTTTAAATAACGTCACATTCTTCGATGGAGCACTTGCACGTGATTCGATCGCACGCTGAACAATATCGTTTGCCACTTTGAATGCGATAGTAGTCAGACATAGCATAATGAGGCAAGAAGTAAGGGACATTATGCTCCCAATTATTATCATCATCACAGTCACGTTCAAAGGTTTTTTGAAGCATCAATAGATGGGGATGATTAGGATTATCGAGCCAAGGGCATACCCTTGGGTACATATACAAACGTATCGAATTGTTCATCACCACCAATTCGACGTATTTCCCAATACCTGTGTGAATTTTAATGTATGTTGCTTCACAATCATCGAGCAGTTCACAAAATTTAGACGCCCAATAGCGATAGTCAGCAATAGGCACAACGTCAGTACAGCGAGCTACACGTGATTCTTCCTCGCTAACGCACTCGTCCCGCAGCCGTCGATATACTTTTTTTCTCACGATAGAATTCCAGTCATATGGAGAAGAGATATCGATCACGACTCTTTGTCTAACGAAGCGTTGACCGGTTCCGCGTATACCGAGTTCGCGATCGCGAAGAAACTGTACCGGCGATATTCGTCGCACATCCCTCAATTTCACTCCTTGATCTTCTTCACGCAAACCATTGATGATATCTGTTGTAATACATTCCATTTTTATATCATGGTCAGATTTTGGAGGCTCCACAGATTCCTCTTCAATTATCCACACCATGTTGCGCACGTTGTGTATAATGTCCCACTCGCGATAATGTTTTTTATTACTTCATGCAAGTCGGGCACATGTTGCACGGATATATTTGGAACAATGGAGTATTACGACAATCTGTGCAAAATTGAACGTTCATTACCTCGTACGGTTCGGTTACATGCTCTCGATATTTACGTATGTGCTCACCAGTGTCTGGTGCAGCGATCATACACGAATAACACAGGTTATCTGAACCATATTCAAAATAAAAATAAATTGCGCAACACTTCGTACGTTCATCTAACGCTAAAAATTCGGGACGCGACACTATTTTTTTCATAACTTCTCTACGGTTATCGTCTCTATCGCTGTTATAAGTGCTGTCCGGTGACAACGGACGATTCTCGTTGGATGAATCTGCATCCATTATTGCCTCGAAATTATTGTTTTAAAAGCCGCGATAATATTTTTTTATCGTGTACAAATCGGGCACATATTACGCGGAAATATCATGTACAATGATTCACGACATCTTGAACAATACCGGCCATGCGTCGTTCCGCGTCTCTCAACGAAGTGTTTTAGGCAAGCGTACATGCCGAAATTAAGGTCCCATAGAGTAACCATGCATGGAGCACATAGTGCAAGTGCACCACCCGTTGAATAATAAAAATAAATTACACAATGTCTCACACGTAGATTTAGTTCAACGATTTCCCAACGCAGCACTATTCTATCGATGACTTCTTCATGATTGTCGTCTTCGTCACTAAAATAGTCGCTGTCGTCCGTTAACTCGCGATCCATATCTGAATTATTGCCATCTCCTTTATTGTGAAAAATATTCTTCCGTATTGAATACTTGACACAAAAAAACTTTACCCGCAAATATGAACGTTCGCGTCGCGAAAGCTAGCCGAAGACTGTGATCCGCAAAATGTGGATCCATAATCATCCTGGCGACAATGGATGTTATGCGTTTGTATAATTATCGTTAGACATATTTTGTTTATACATTCCAGCAGCCGGACATCGGCGCTCGCTTTTTGTAATATGCCGCGCCATAACCGAATACCGCCGCGACGGTTAAATCGTAATCTGCAGCGGCTCTTTCTAGAAAAAACATGAAAAGGACTCCGCAACGGTTGAATCGTCATCGGTGCCAAATTTTATCAATTGTTTACCTCGGCTATTTTATCTTTAAACCGTCGTCGGACCATCGGCGCTCGCTTTTGTAGTGTGTGAGACGCCGTAACCGAATGGCGGCTCGCATGTTCTAGAAGAGTGAAATCATTGCAGAGACAAGTGTCTAACTCGCTATTTTGTTTACAGTCGCAAATCTGTGCATCGACGCGATGTTCCATCTATCGAGTAGAATTGTTTTTTAGTGCGCTACCGTAGTACGTAAAAATCCAAAAATATGTAAAAGAAGAAGAATAAAAAAAATGTATTTTTTTTAAATATAAATCACGACTTAATTTCTTC
>NW_020216490.1:0-1331 GCF_003070985.1 Temnothorax curvispinosus | reverse complement strand
GAATTTTTATCAAGGGTACATGAAATAGGGGTAGAATTTCCCGGGGAGTGCCATAAAGTGTATAGTTTTTCGTTACCGATTTTCTGGAAACCGATTTTTCTAATTCTTCTAATTTTTCGGGAAATAATCGACCGAATTTAAAAGAATTACTAGCTTTTCGGCCCGCGCTTCGCGCGGGTATAAATCTATATGTATAAAGTGTATAGTTTTTTGTTGCCGATTTTTTGGAAACCGATTTTTCTAATTTTTCTAATTTTTCGGGAAATAATCGACCGAATTTAAAAAAATTATATATGAAACAGAGGTAGAATTTTCCGGGGAGTGCTATAAAGTGTATAATTTTTTGTTACCGATTTTTTTGGAAACCGGTTACAAAATTTTTCCAATTTTTCGGAAATTAATTGACCGAATCTTAAAAAATTATATGAAGGGTAGAATTTCCCGGAAATTGCCATAAAATATATAATTTTTCGTTACCGATCTTTGGGGAAATCGGTATCAGAAAATTTTCCAATTTTTCGGAAATTAATTGACCGAATTTCAAACAATTGTATATGAAGTAAAGGTAGAATTTTTTGGGGAGTGCTATAAAATGTATTATTTTTTGTTACCGATCTTTTTGGAAACCGGTTACAAAATTTTTCCAATTTCTCGGGAAATAATTGAATCTTAAAGAATTACATATAAAATAAAGGTAGAATTTCCCTGGGATTGCTATAAAGTGTACAATTTTTTGTTACCGATTTTTTTAGGAACCGGTTACACATTTTTTCCAATTTTTCGGGAATTAATTGACCAAATCTTAAAAAATTATATATGAAATAGGAGTCGTGTCAAAATTTTTTTAATTTTTGGAGGATAAGTTTAATTTTTTATTCATGGATAATTTTTCATTAATGAATTGATTTTCTTGATCTATATATATAAGTACCGGACGTCTGTCTGTCTGATATATAAAACAGAGGTAGAATTTATGAAACAGAGGTAGAATTTTTCGGAGAGTGCTATAAAGTGTATTATTTTTCGTTACCGATCTTTTTGGAAACCGGTTACAAAATTTTTCCAATTTCTTGGGAAATAATTGAATTTTAAAGAATTACATATGAAATAAAGGTAGAATTTCCCCGAGATTGTTATAAAGTGTACAATTTTTTGTTACCGATTTTCTGGAAACCGATTTTTTTAATTTTTCTAATTTTTCGGGAAATAATCGACCGAATTTAAAAGAATTACTAGCTTTTTGGCACGCGCTTCGCTTCGCTAAAAAATCGTAGAAATATTTTTAAAAAAAGATTTTGCAAGGGAAACTTCAAGCTTTCACGTTAAAAAGT
>NW_020216489.1:0-1019 GCF_003070985.1 Temnothorax curvispinosus | reverse complement strand
GTAAAGCCACGACACCGCCCTCCGGTGCACGCTCTCGCTCGGGATAACGCATGTTAAGATCGAGTGTAATTTCGCGATCGATAACGAGAGCGAAGGGCCTCGGAATGGTATCGTGGCCGCGGAACCGTGGTATAAGCGTTATGGCGAATCCCTGGAGGTCGCGATAGGCGTTAATGAGTTCGATATCGCGAGTATATTGCGTTGTCCTTGCGACCTTGGTGTACGGCTGCATACGGGCCGGTATTTCGTCAATCGAGTTACCGTTTCTTCGCATCGGGAAATTCTTGTGTTCGAGCGTCGGTGTTAGCGTATCGATTTGTGTTCGGATCTCGTTATTACGGGTTGATAATTGTGCTCTCGCGTTGAGAAACTTTGCGTTCGGTATTACTTGCGTACGTCCTATGGCGTCCCTGCTCGCGACCACCTCGAATTTTACGTTGGGATATCGATGGCATTGTTAATCGCGGTCGAATGTCGTTCCCGCCGATTGATTAATTATGTTAGACTTGTACTCTTGTTAAGAAATTACCGGCGCTCACACGTTTCGTGCGTTTAGATGTTACTTGCGTAGTTCTCCATGGCGTTCCGTGGTTATTAGCAATATCGCGACTCTAGTATTTCGCGTTGACCGGTATTCCGCATCATTAGAGAACCGCATTAATCTACGTTAGTTATCGTATTCTTTGCCTGGTTAAATGACTCGGCGCCTCCCCGTTGCGCCCGAGCAGAATCACTCGCGTCAGGTTAAGATATCGTGGCGACAGAGTTTTCGTACAGTTCCGGACGTGGTTTTCACGCAATCCGAGCGTGACATACCATTATTTCGCGACATTTTACGTTGAACCTCACTCTTATTAGTTAAGAGTATATATTAAGTGTAGTATTCTTGCGTAGTATAACTTTCGACTCGAATTATTAATTGTTTGAGAATCGCGCCTTCAGCGTGTTTATTAGAGACTCAATTAATACCCCGTGGGTGTCTCGCGTCCGCATTAATATTATTTCTGTTAGATGAATCC
>NW_020216488.1:420-1052 GCF_003070985.1 Temnothorax curvispinosus | reverse complement strand
TCAGTTTTCTCTGTTCTGATTGATTAAATTTCAATCCAATCTCAATCTCAATCCGTAGTCTGATACGGGCTTTTTGATTTCGATTCTTTGTAATAGCCGGATTCTTTTGTAATACGAAGCGAGAGAGAGAGCATCGAGTTATTTATCAATCGAAACCGTAACATTGTCAAGCTTGCGACCAATGTTGATCCCTCATTTACTTACGTTTGTACATAGCGCTATCAAAGGGATATATACATATAGAAAGGATAAATTAGGGGTAAAGAGAGGCAACTTCGCTAGTGCGGCAGGGGGAGATTTTCAAGGAAATCGATCAAAATCCGAAAGTAGGCGGCTTACCGGAGATCAGTCCGTTACATCCTCGATAGTTCCTTTTTCCTATCTCTATTACGAGAACGATTAGTGCGACTTCGCTATACAGGCTGTATAATAAAGTGTACTGACTCCGACGCTTTGCGATACATCTTGTATAAATATATTTATATATCCATTCCGCTCTAGAAGTATATAAGGATCAGCGAAAGAGGATACGTCGGTCGGAAAACAAAAATATTCAATTTTGTTACATTAAGGATACACAGCGTGTTCGTGAGAGATCTATATCTCCGTAGGGAAAGTTTTCTTTTCGTAGA
>NW_020216488.1:0-320 GCF_003070985.1 Temnothorax curvispinosus | reverse complement strand
TCAGTTTTCTCTGTTCTGATTGATTAAATTTCAATCCAATCTCAATCTCAATCCGTAGTCTGATACGGGCTTTTTGATTTCGATTCTTTGTAATAGCCGGATTCTTTTGTAATACGAAGCGAGAGAGAGAGCATCGAGTTATTTATCAATCGAAACCGTAACATTGTCAAGCTTGCGACCAATGTTGATCCCTCATTTACTTACGTTTGTACATAGCGCTATCAAAGGGATATATACATATAGAAAGGATAAATTAGGGGTAAAGAGAGGCAACTTCGCTAGTGCGGCAGGGGGAGATTTTCAAGGAAATCGATCAAAAT
>NW_020216487.1:0-1094 GCF_003070985.1 Temnothorax curvispinosus | reverse complement strand
TTACGGTCTTTAACCGGTAAACGGAAAGCGTGGCTTATTTTACGGTTTATGCGGATGCATACGGCGCGATATTACAGCGGTTTTTAATAGACGTAACACGAGTCGCGATCGTAAGACTGAAAGGAAGGAACGGTCGGTCAGGATGAAGCTGGTCGGCCGGTTGGTTCGGGAATCCTGGAGCTTAGGCGACAAGACCCCTTGTCACGAGGCCAAGTTTCCTTCACCCCGCTTTGCCGTCGCAACCGAGAAAGACGTGTTGGAGTTTGGGCGGCTACCAAGATCGCTTTGACGAGACCCAGAGAACTGTACCCCGTTGTAGTGCCGCCCTGGAAAGTCGGAAAAGTATCTTTTCCTCGGGATCAGCGAAGTTGATACTGGTCTCGATTAGAAGTGATTCTTTTGCCGCGACACCGATCTTTTATACCCCCCCCCCCCGGAGCGACAGATTCGGTGGGAGTAGCCGATCTTCGTGCAAGCCGCGCGCCGGTCGGAGCGGTGCGGAGTTACGCGCTCTCGCACTCGGCGAAGATCGGCTCTTATCGGCGCTTGTCGAAGCTCCGAGGGGATATCGGTGCCGCGAGCCGCTAATGCTCGCCCACACGATAATTACGGCGATATTAAAAATGTGGGCGCATCGCGCCTTATCATCGCCCGACGAATGGTCGATCGGGCGGCATCCGGCTAATGTTGGCCGGGAGACGATGCATTTTAGGGGTGCATCGTTACATAGGATAGAGGTCTATATTTCACTCTAGGGCATCTTCACGTATACGCTAATATTGAGTTACAGACAATTTCCCATCAAGTTTGAGACATAGAGCTTTATCAGGAGTATATCTTACTGCTTGTTTCGGTTTAGACGAGCAAGGATTCAATTCCTGCTGCATTTCAGAAGCTTTCAATAGATTTTTTATCACTTCTTCTATAATACTAGCAGCGACATAATTGCCATTTTCACGGAGTAGTGTACTAGCAGCAAATGTAAGTTCTGCCAAGGACGTATTTGTTTTTAACTCTTCAGTTCTTTTGAAGTGAAACTTCTTTAAGCACGGTAGTGAATTCGATTCGCGACACAAAAAAGTGTAACGGAAGTG
>NW_020216486.1:0-2304 GCF_003070985.1 Temnothorax curvispinosus | reverse complement strand
AATCCATATTTAAAAAAAATTCTTCAAAAAAGTCAAAGAAATTTCTCGTCTCTGACAGAAAAAGAACAGGAAGTTATTGGGGACTTTTTCCAATCAAATAAATTTTTCGCAAAAGCCAACTCTGAAACTTTTTCAGAGCAATTACAAGTAATTGCTACCGAATTGTTGGTCGACATCCCGCGGAAATTAATTGACAAACTTCGTCAGGGTGTACAACCAGAAAAATATCCCGATTTTTGGGGACGTTGCGATTTTACAGTTTTTTTTAGATATGCAGGTACCTACTCCGACCAAAGTCGTCAATTGCTTAGTCACCGACCCTTATCTTACAAATGAAGAAAATGAGGTGCTACATTATTTGATTATGTACATCAACTGTCTTGATAAAGACAATTTACTAAAGTTTATATTTTTAGTAACAGCTTCGTATCAAATGCCAAATGTTATTAATATTAAGTTTAATGACTCTGTTGGATTGAGCCAAAGACCTATATTCACCACATGTACGGATACATTAATTTTGCCAAAAACTTACGTAAATTATAACGAGTTAAAAAATGATTTAAACATTTGTTTGCATACTGAAAAAGTCAGAGTATACGTCATATTGATGTTTAAATTTCTTTTAGTTTGTTAAATCAATGAGTTAAATATTCAGTTTCATTTTTAAACTACGTACATGTGCGATTAGACTGTAAACAGTACAAAAGATAAATGTGATATATGTTGATAAGTTGACTGATTTTTACTGTGGCAATTTTGAAGGAATAGTACATACTCATGTAAACGTGCAAGAAAAAAGAAAAAGTTATTTTAAGTTATGTATGAGGTTTATGAAGTTTTTTGATAATGTTCCTGCTACTAGTATTATTACCATTAATTATTACAACATTCGTTTTGTTATGACATTCATTTATTTTATTATTATCAAAGAGGAAAAGTCATTTTAAGTTATGTATGGAATTATGAAGCAATAACATTCGTTTATTTTATTACATACAGACATACAACAATTACACAAACAGTGTTAAAATACAACATATTTTCTTACGCAATTGTACCAAACAATAAGATGTACAAAGTGAGAATAATAAAAATTTGAAGAATATCTATTTAATGAATTCAATGTTCCCTTTAATTTATGAGGAAAAAACTGATGAAAACTTAAACGATAGAATGTAAGTTTTTATGAGTGAATTTTATTGGTCACTGATAGATTAACAAAACTTATAAATGTACACTTTACTTGCGTCGATAAGATAGAGAAATCAACTCATCAATAAATTTACACATAATGTGTACTTCTCGCGATCTGATTTATCCAAAGCTATGACATTTTCCAGATGCATTTTTTGTACTTCATTTAGGTCTAAACATGCAGTAAAATTCGATGAAAGGGAATCAGTATTGTCACGATTTACTATAGGAGTAGAAACATCTACTCCTAATATTCTCAAGGACTCAGAAAGTCTTTCGTGTAAATTCATATTAGTTTCGAAAACATCCTGAACTGCGGTCGAAGTTGTATTATAATTTTGCAACATTCCTTCGAGCCACAGTTGACGCGGTGAGCGATTATTTTTTGTTCTCAAATTGTGAACATTCCATGCAGACTGGAATGATATCAGTCGTCTATCAATAACCTTCTTATATACATACTGTACACAAAACCTGCAATGTGCACAAGATTATTCACATCCATAATATTGTCGTTCTCCAGAGCATATAATTCAGAATAAACGGAGTCACACACTTCTTTAAAAACGTCAACCCATAATCTTTCTATTCTCTGATTATGTACGGATTTTCCAGTAATATGACTTCCCCTATTCAAGCCGAACCTGTCGTGACTTTGTTTGCAGAAGCCGTAGGCAGCTATGGATTACCGTCACGAGTACGGTCAGATCATGGTTATGAAAACATTCTCGTGGCTTTTTTGATGAATACGATTCGTGGCTTGAATAGAAGTCTTGCATGCCAAATAAATTATCAGCCGAGAGTATCCGTCAATACAGCCATGAATTACGAAGCCCCATCTGTAAAAGAAAACATATATTTACAAACGTTTTTAGAAACCAAGGCAATAAAATATATTCGTACATACCTGGAGAGCTTCAGATGTGCATCCATATGCCACAGAGAGTTTGGTGTTGGGGGTGGAGTTCCGAAAACGGCCGACCTCCAATTTCAATGAAACTTTGTGAAAAGCTTCGTTTTGAGTCAAAATAAGAGCCTTAAAAGGAATTTTGGCGACTCTTATGATAAAGCCATTTTATAAGATAAAATGATAAAAAATATAGGGCT
>NW_020216485.1:4421-4656 GCF_003070985.1 Temnothorax curvispinosus | reverse complement strand
TGAGCCAACGCACAAGAAACGTATTGGTTACGGCCGTTACGGCGTTATACGTTTTTTGTGCGTTGACCTACGTTACGTTACCATACGAGAGCTTGTGCGGAGGCTCTTAACCGATACGTTTGACCGCTCTTAACCGTGCGTTGATTCACGTTACGTTACGCTACGTAACCATACGAGAGTCTTGTGCGGTGGCTCTAACGCATAATGCTCTTAAGCATAAGAAAATTGATTGGTC
>NW_020216485.1:0-4411 GCF_003070985.1 Temnothorax curvispinosus | reverse complement strand
GCATAAGAAAATTGATTGGTCCATACACATGTGCATAAGGAAATAGATCAATCAGTTTTCTTATGCTTACGCATTATGCGTTATGCAGAAGTGTGTGCTCCCCGCATTAAGGCCATCGCACACAAAATGCATAGCTTAACATAAGCGTAGCATAAGACCGCTGGACCAATGAGCATCTTATGTAAATCAATATGGCGACTTTATGCTGGATGCTCATTGGTTTAGCGGTCTTATGCTATGCTTATGCTAAGCTATGCATTTTGTGTGCGATGGCCTTAAAGGCATATTAATTTACACAAGATGCTCATTGGTCCAGCGGTCTTATGCTATGCATATGCAACCTATGCAATTTTGTGTGCGATAGCCTTTACTCCTGTCGACCCTTAAGTTTTACTGCTTTTAAGTTTTTCTATGGCCGGTATTCATAGTTATTTAAGACTGTCTTAAGGGGTAACACCACCTGTAGCGCCCGGAGAAAACAGCCTAATTTTGACAATTTTTAATGAGAATATTGTTTAAAAATGAAACGTTTTGTTCAAACGTGCACCATTTTTACAAAAAATGAAATTTTTAAATTTCCGTACGTCTTTTTCGAGCTAATCTTATATAAAACTAAAAAATTTTTGGTTTTTTGTTTCAAATCAAAAATTGGAGGAGAAATCTTTCCGGCCGCAAAATACGAAGAGGCTCCCTTTGCTGAGCTCTGGCGCCGCCATTTTGTAAAAAAAAATAAAAAAAATTGTAAACACACTTTAAAGAATGTACAATAAAGGCCTTTCAACCGATTTTGTATTCCATTCACTATATTCCCATAAAAAATTGTCAAAATTAGGCTGTTTTCTTCGGGCGCTACAGTGGTGTTATGCTAGGTCTACAATGTGAAGTCGTAAAGTCGTGAGTCGTAAGAATTGACCAATCACAATCGAATTTGAGGAGAATAATCGACTGTGATTGGTCAATTCTTACGACTCACGACTTTACGACTCGCATTGTAGACCTAGCATTACTCCTTAAGTTCAATCTTAAGATGTCATGAACCAATCACAGAGCCGTATTAGTGTCTTAGTCTTAAGACATTACTTAAGACGATCTTGAATCTATAAATACCGACCTATGTGCCAAGGCCCTTTAGTCCCGGTCTACAATTGTTCAATCATAGTAGAATTTGAGAAGAATAATTGACTGTGATTGGTCAATTCTTACGACTCACGACTTTACGACTCGCATTGTAGACCTAGCATAAAGCCAGCGGCACACGGAGCATGTTTTCCTGTTGGATTAATTGCTTCTCCTCAAATTCTCCTCAAATTCGATTGTGATTGGTCCATTTCCTACGACTCACGACTCGCATTGTAGACCCAGCATTACGGCTACGATCAACGTGACGCTACAAATGCTTCAAAGCATTTTTTGATTGGTTAATTCGTAAAATTCTTTTTTCTGATTGGTCAATCAACTGCTTCGAAGCATTTGTAGCGTCACGTTGACTGTAGCCTACTTCGCACATGCTGCGGGACCATCACTCTCGGTTGTGATTGGTGGCCGCGGTCAGCCAATCGGCAAGCAAGCCGCCGGATGCGCTTCTTTATTACTGGACTCTATTGCTATGTAGATAAAAGTTTGTGTCTATAACCTAAACGACGAGATTTGTGTAAACTTATCCATTATTCACGTTTAATAGTATCCGATATCAATATTTTATACCTAAAAAGTAAGATGAAGTAAATGAGAGATTGATATTCATAATTTGATAGTTTGCAGTATTTATCAAAGCCTATTTATCACGAATGTTAAATAATTACGTTCAATAATTATTACAGATGTAACGTGAGATTATTTATTTGAGGGTACTCGAAATCAATTACAAAAGCAATAGCTTTTATTTGAAGCAATAATATTTCTTGCTGTCGGTTGTCACAATTCGTTAAAAAATATGTCTGGAAAAGGGAAGCAAAGTTCTAAGAAAGCTGTCGTTAAAATACGTGAATCTGGGAAAACCGCACAATCTTCAACGACGAATTCTGATGTGAGCTCGGAGGTACCAGAGCCAACAACTTCTCAGTTTCTTCTAAAGACGGTTGACACCAGTCGAAATCTGCCAAGATACACCAGTATCTTAAAACGTACGGCAGAGGAAGGCATTGGCATGGAGGATCTCGATACACTACAACTAGAACTCGAGACACTTTTGTCAGCGGTTGTTGTACGCCATCGCACACTTCATGATGAGATCGCTAGTTTATTTTCGGCGGAAGAGCGCAGAGACAGAAGATCGAAAAGCGGTAAGAGTCTGTCGATACTTGACAAGAAAATACGTGAAGAGAAATTCAAACCAAAGGAAATCAACACCAAGAGTCAGTCGCCTTTGCACACAAAACTTTTTAAGCAGAAGACAGTAGGAAGTTCAGCCAGTCAAATAGTGCCAAACTTACATGAAATTTCAAGGATTGAAGGATCTAAGTCTGATGTACCAAAGCTGCTTTTATCGAAAAATGATACACCGAACAAGTTTTGGGCGTCAGTGGATCCCTATTGCACCGACATCATGCCTGATGATATTAAATTATTGGAGGAACTGATTGCTACACATGGGGACATAAGCGAATTCAAGAAGATTCCTTCTTTAGGCCGTCATTACAGCTTAATGTGGGCACATAACGATTTATTACAAGAGGAAGATGCAGCCAACCCAAACAGAGAAAAGAAGAAGAATCGTACAGATATGTCACACTTGATATCCAAAAGTGATAAAAAAGCTAATAGCATCGCAGGACCCCTTACTCAGAGACTGGTTTCTGCACTTCTAGAGGAGAATGTATATATCGCAAATAATAACATGGAGAACAAATTATTCCGAGATGGAGATCCGCCTGTCTTGAGAGATCTAACTATCCAGAATTCCATGAGCTTGGAATTACGAATGCATAAAGAACTGGTTGAGCAAGGTATCTTGGAACCCGATGCACAAAAAAAGAATCAAGAGGACGATGAAATTCTTGCAGAAATTAAAAGATGCCAACAAGAACTTTCTGCATTGTCTAATCATAATGTTACGCAGCTGAAGAGACTGTTAAATCTAGCTCAGGAGGAGAGCAAGCGGCAAGCATTAAAACGGAAAATTAGCGTTGCTGATAACGAGGTGATAGAACATTACAAAAAATTGACCTTGGCAAAACAGAGAAAAGTGCCATTAACAAGAAAGGATCATGAAAAAGCATGGGCATGCCTTCGAGAAAGGGAAACTCTCTTGGAACAATTAAATGTTGCCAAGTAGTTTGAAGATGAGTTAAACTATGTAATGATTATAAAAAAATATTTGTTGTGATTTTTGACACTATAAATATATGATAGTATTATAAATCGTGAATTTTCCTTATATTAAGAAATATATAGGTTTAGTATAAAAAAATCAGTGCGTAACTCCATGTACTACTATATATTGTGATCAAAATTAATTTGTGCAGCGTGAATATAGAGTTTAGAATTCAATAATATTACTCATCAAAGTTGAGTGTATATTTTTTTTGGCATGTATGTTGCGCGATTAATTTTTATTTCTAATACTGAGAGAATTCCAACAATAGTTTATTTCTAATACTAAGAGAAGTTCCAACAATTTGATATAAATATAAGAGATTCCTTTTCACTAAAAAGTTATGTTATCATGCAGCTAATTTACATTATTTGTTTAAAGTTGTATAATTACTAAATAATATAAAAATTTTGATTTTTTAAAACAATTTTGCAGTTTTATCTTTTATTAAAAGAGATATAGACTACGTTTACACGACCTGATTTACAATAACATCGATGTTATAACTTCGGCGTAAATTTGGCCGTGTAAACGTAGTCATATTAATTTTCATCGATATTCTCTCATTATCAATATCTTCTTCTAATGTAAATAAATTTTTATAGCATAGTTTGTAATATAGAACTTATAAATAAAATATTAGTGTAAATGTTCGCATAAATATATACATATTAAAAATTTATTTCTAAAATTTACGTACGTGTGTATGTATATCAAATTTAAAGCTGCAAAAAATATAAAAATTGAAGTAAATTATTTTTGTCTTAAACACGCACAAAACCTGACATAAAAAGAAATTGTGACTTATTTTATGTCACTTATGACTTTAATTCAATAACATACTAATTTTTTTGTTCACAATTCGTTAAAAATGATTTCTTTTGTTATTATGATACGAGGGTCGGTACGAAAGTAATACCTCCTAATTTTTTTCTCAGAAAATTTTATTCCTGGAACTTTGATGTTTACATGAGTTTAATCTTACATTTTTATGGTGCACATTTATTATTTTTCCACATAATCACCATCTCTTTCTATACACTTTTAAGCGGGGAGCACACACTTCGGCACAACGCATAATGCGTAAGCATAAGAAAA
>NW_020216484.1:0-8205 GCF_003070985.1 Temnothorax curvispinosus | reverse complement strand
CTCCGCGTGTACTTGGCGCGAGACACTACCGTGTCTCTTGATTTATAATACATATATAATGTTTTTTTATTTAATATTTTTTTTATTTAATATTCTTGTAGCTGACATCGAGAGCTTTTCAAAACACTGTCAATAAACTTCTTTCGGTTGAGTACTTTTTGAGATGTTTTTATCACACACCTTGGACCAGAGAAATGGTGTGTTTCAGCGTAACGAAGGATTTTTCAATACTGTCACCAAACAATTTGGTTTTAAGACCACGTTATTATTGAAATCTTGGATCTTGGAATCAAACTTAAGATCATCTCGGCTAACTAGCACGTGAACGTTCTGCTCCGTTGTAGAAGATCTGATGTCTTACCCCTACACTTACACTGGCTGCGTTTAAACATCAAACTACACAGCAACAGGGTTAAACATGAGTTTACACTTTACAAAAAACGCATACAGCTAAAATTACTCAATTTTGAAATTAATGATGCCAATGTTAACCTATATGTTTTTTACGTTCTAAGATTGCAAAAGTCGAGAACCAACTCCGCGGCCTCTTACTTGAACATTTAGTTAATAACTTTTTCCGGTTCAATATTAACTTTTTTCGTACATATGACCGCAAAACCCAGATAAAGTTAATAAATAAATTTAATTTGGTTATGGCCACACAGAATTCAATCATTAATTCTTTGCTTAAGATTGACCATAAAAAATGGATTATTAATATAAGCAATAAATAAATTCCAGACAGAGTATTAAAATTTCTTAGTCTCTGTGACAGGTTTGCTCTACCTATTGATAAGAATGATAAGAAAGATCGTATAAATTCTGTTGTGGACGTAATAAAAAATTTTGACGTTAACATTTACCAAATTTTCGACGAAATTGTTGAGCGCGTATCCGTATTTCTAACTCGTTATTTAAATTTCTGCGAACGAATAAACATACAAATTACGTTGATCGGTTTATATTATAAGAGTTTAAATTTTGTCAAAGATTTCTTCGGGATAATAATGTTTTTGTTACCAAGGCGGACAAGTTACAGTGATTATGGACAGAAATACATATGTCAATAAGATGATAGACTTACTTAATGACAGTTCTACTTATAAAAAACTCAAAAATGATCTCATAAGAAAAATAACATCTAAAATTAATAACGTGGCTAAGTCTTGGTTTAACATGAACATCATTAGTAAACAACTTTTTAAACAATTAAACTGTACTATGGGAACCTCCCACGTTGTTACGAATTTCCAAAGATTCACAAAAATGGCTCAGCACTGCGGATACGTGTTTCTACGTTGGGGAGTCCACTATACACAATATAGCTAATTTTTTACATAACATCTTGGAAAAATTTGTCCCCAAACCTAATTCATTTATTAAAGATGGTTGGTCCTTCGTAGAGGTGATTAGAGACGTAAGAGTGGGAGAGAATGATGTTTTGATCTCTTTAGATGTCACTTCTCTTTTTACTAATATACCTGAAGACCTTGTTCTGAGAGCTATTGAAAGGAGATGGAATCATATCTCCACAAAAACTAACTTCAGTCTTCCTCAATTCTTGCAGGCTGTGGACCTGATCCTTGGCTCTACTAGTTTTACGTTTAATGGCCAGATTTACGAGCAAATCTTCGGCAGTCCGATGGGGTCCCCTCTTCCTCCTATTTTATTAGCTGACATGGTCATGGACGATTTGAAGACACATTGTCTGCAGCTGTTTAGTTTTGAGATACTCTTTTTTTAAAAGATACGTAGATGAAATTTTCGCGATTGTTCCTAAGTCGAGAATTAATGAGTTACTATATGTTTTTAACCAGATTAAAATTCACATACGAAATATAAAACAATTGTTCATTAAGTTTTCTTGACACCACAGTGATTCGAGAAGGGAGTGTATTGCTCACTAATTGGTTTCGCAAACCCACTTTTTCAGGACGTTACATAAATTATTTTTCGAACGACCCTTTTAAATATAAAATTAATATCATACGTAATCTTGTTGACCGTGCTATCCTTTTGTCTGACACACGTTTTCACAATTCTAATATAATCGAAATAAAAAAGATTCTTTTAAATAATTGTTACCCAAAGAGAGTGATTAATAAATATATATGTTAATGTCCGACTTAAAGAACTACAGAAACGTATTGATACACTGAAAAAAAAATTGCTAGATTCAAGAAAATTAAATTTGAATCAAGAAAACCATTGTTTTGTCTATTTGCAAAAAAATTATTTTCATAATTTGAAACATTTGTATTTTTAGAAAGAAAAAAAATATTTATTAATGTAGAAAAATTATTTCTTTTTAAAGTAAGTAAATGTTATTTATTAAACAAAAAGTATATACTTCAATTGAATAACTAATATTTTCCTTTCTAAAAAAAGGCATGTTAAATCGATACTCGCATCTCTCGAAGTCTTCTCGAAAGTCTCGAATTGCTTTGTTGGCTCTTTTCCGCGATGCTGATTGATTCTGTTGCTGCGCTAACTTCGTGATCGGCTGTCATAGCATATTTTGACAGTTGTGTGTAATATTAGAGCTAAATAGCGCGCGCGAAGCGCGCGTCTGTGATGTCTAGTAAACTATAAAACGCATTACAAAATAAAAAAAATTTTGTTTTTTAAATAAATATGCAAATGTTTAAAATAAGTAAATCTTTTTTTTAATGAATCAAAAGGTTTGATTTCTACAGTAGCAATAAGAAAATATATTTTTAAACAAAAAACTGCTATTTTGAACAAAAAAAATTATTACTAAAGTTAAAAAAGTAATTTTTTTTTTAAGTAAATTGTTAGTTGAATTAAATAAGGAATACATTTTATAAACCTTCAATAACAAAATATATTTTCAAATAAAAACCATGTTTACTAAATTTGAAAAACAATATCATTTTTGAAATAAATTATTTTTTTCTATATAATAAGAAAGTTAATTTATAAATCTACAGCAACAAAATATATTTTCAAATTAAAAAACCCATTTTTCAAAAAAAGAAAATGTTTGAACCAATTTGAACAAATAATTTTTAAAAGCACTACATGAAAAATAAAAATTTTAACCTAAAAAAGAATTATACAGATTTATAATTGAAAATTGAATAATATATGTGGGTGAGCACGCCCTGACTGGCGACCCTGAGTGAGAACACTGGGATTGGAGAAACTCTGCTGAGCGGCCTTATAGTTATAGGAATCGATGTTGAATTTTAATTACGCGAAAATGATACTGGCGATGCGCCGCGTAGCGGGCTCTTACATAAAAATACATAAGCATAGTGTATGTAGATTGAAAATTCAGAAGCCATAGGCAGTATGCAGACACCATAGCGCATGCGCATATGGCTTCTGCATTCGTGCTCATGGCTCCTGCAATTTTATGTGCTTCCACCTTAAGAAGGGCCGGAATTCGGCCGAAACGTCGTGCAATTTATGAATAATATATTAATTTAGCCAGTTGGGTCGAACTAAAACGACTTTTGTTTTGAATTATCTACTGGCGACGGAAGTTACTGTTTTGTTTTAGAGATATGTTGACAAAGTTCAAGTACCGCCGGCATTAGCATTAGCTAAGGTGTACCGCGTGGAGGTTGCACGGTCGGATTTACACCTCATTCTGTGTGTGTGTGTGTGTGTGTGTGTGTGTGCGCGTGTTATATCAACATATCAACGGTTATTTAACTTATTTCATCAGTTATTCTCTGCTTCTCAATTCTTCGACGCTCGCAGGTTTTGTTTTATAAACATGATCTTTTAAGAAGCCCTATAAAATCACTCTAGCAAGCGCCGGCAACACGCTGTTGATAGGGATACGCTAGCAAGCGTCGGCATCTCCGGCGATACGCAGCTGAACTTCATGCTCAGGGGCTTTTTCTCTTTCAAGCTTTTGTAGTTTAATAACCGTTGATAACACACACACACACACACACACGCATTCACACAAAACAGAGAGAGTTTGGAGTCATAAAATACCGCGGGAGTGACGAACCGTGGGGTCCTTATCTCTGCTGACACACACACCCACACCCACACCCACACCCACACACACACACACACACCCACCCACCCACCCACCCACACACACACACACACACACACACACATCCACACCCACAGACACACACACACACACAATGAGATGTAAATCCGACCGTGCAACCTCCACGCGGTACAACTTGGCTATATAATGCTAATGCCGGCGGTACTTGAACTTTGTCAACTCATATCTCGAAAAGTACTCAACCGAAAAAAGTTTATTAATAGTGTTTTAAAAAGCTCTTGATGTCAACTAAATACAAGAATATTAAATAAAAAGTGGGAGTTTCCATTTAAAATTTTAAAGTTGACCTTGAAAGGTCCTCCATACTTACGCTCAAGGTCAAATAAGTATCACCGTTTGATGCATTTGTTGAAGCCGTATAACTTATGTATAAAACATTTTTTCCTAAAATGTCTTGTTTTCGAAATATTTTACCGGTTCCAGACTTTTTCCTCACCCTGTATGAATATGTATACGTATATATTCCAACTTATTAAACTGCGCGCCGATCACAGTCGGACCTGAAACACAGTTATTGTTGGAACAATGTTAACTGACGTGTTGGAACAAGGTTAAATTGAATTGATTTAATTACGGGGAGAGAGAGATTTATTGTTCCAACAATAACTGTGTTACGTACTGTGTTAAATTAATATTGAGCTGTAAAAAATCTAAGCTCGGATTGAAAATGGCTTTTATTCTTATTCGATTATCTCTATATATATATGTATAAATGAATGTATGTATGTATGTATGTTTGTTCGCTATGCAAATGTACAGTTTTCAAATTAGAAAAACCAAAATTGGTATACTATCTCATGATACTATAACTTAGACCGTAGACGTATTTTGAGAACCGCATACGTACCGATTTTTTGGAAAACCGGTTCGAAAATTTTTATAATGTCTGTCTGGCTCTGATCGCGAACTACTCATTCATTAATGGACCGATTTTCTGAAAACCGGTACCAAACGTCTAATTTTTCGGGGATGGTGTCGATGAAGAATAAATTAAAGAATAAATTATTAATATAAGAAAAAAAAAAAAAATAAAAGAAAAAATAAAAAGGGCCGTCATACACAAACGTGTCTAAGAAAAGTCCTTTTAAAAAAAAAAAATTTTAAGGGTAAATATTACTATTTGGGGAAAAAACATCGTCTATATACTGTCTAATAAATTAGTCGTAGAGGGTTTTGTGGGAAGAGGTCAAAGTAGGAGGAAAAGGTCTGCTGGGAAAGAATGTTTATTAGCATCAGTTGCGTTTAAAATTTGATGACCATGTTACGTTGTGATATTATTATTCTACTCTTACAGTTTTCAAAGTAGAACAACCAAATTTAGTATATTATCTCATGATTCTCTAACTTAGACCGTATAGGGTTTTGGGAAGGGGCTGAGTCCAGGGACAAAGGGCCGCTCATACAACATCATCTAAAAAAGGTCCCTTTTTTGAAAAAAAATTTTTTGGTGGTAAATATTACTATTCGGGGAAAAGAAGGAAGAGCTTTTGAGCCCGCGCGAAGCGCGGGCTCAAAAGCTTAAACTATAAATATAAAATATAATAAATAAATACGTATTTAATTATTAATGTAGCCGCGATCATGATATGCGTATGAAAGTGTTCGAATGTTTTACTATTTTATGTGTACAATATAGTTGTGTATGCAATATGTTTGTATGCAATATAATCGTATGTGCAACTTATAAGTATGCAATATGACCGTGTGTATAATATGCTTGTGCGCACGAAGCGTGTGTGCAAACAATACTGTTGGTAATCGTTTTATAGGTAAACGGGATTGTCCCACGTTTACATATACTTACCACCTGTGACTGTTTCCAAAGTAAAAGCATTAAATTTCCAGTTTCCAGCTCTTTGTAACACGCACTGTAACACATATAAACGAAATATGGTAATATAAGCATGATATGAAGTATTAAGGTTGATTTAGACACAGCCGTGCCGTACCCGTACTGTGTCCGTACCGTACACGGACAGAAACATATTAGACAAGGATTCCTATTCTCTTCATCCTTGTCTAATGTTTCTGTCCGTGCACGGCGACGGTACGGCGCACGGCTGTGTCTGAATCGACCTTTATTAGTAAAAAGATTAAAAATGTGTATTTAGCAAAAGAACATAACGATTAACAAAGGTCATCTTATTCTGATAAAAAAATTTGTACGTTATAAATTCAAGAACTTTTCACGTTTTATTTATTGTAATTCAAATATATAGGGTAGTTTTTATTAAATATTCTTTCTCGTGTTTCTCGAAAGTGTTGTGTTATGTATGACTGACACGGAGCACGTTTGCTTTAACACGTCGCGACAGTCTCTTATAGTTTCTGACACGGAGATATTTTAAGTTGTAGTTCAACACGTTTTAAACTACGTTGAGAGTATATAAAAAGTAGATAGAAGATATGACCTTGACCTTAATACATTACGTTTAATATTATATAAAATAGTCAAGATAATGATTCTAACAAGGGGACCTCGCAAACTCAAAAATTCTGATTTTAAAAAAACTTTTCACACATGTAGAAGTATTTAAGAAAGAATGTTGAAGTACGAACTAGAGCTCGGAAAAAGAATCGGATACCCAGATATCACGTATTTGAGACGTTGTTTTATTACTCTGTATATGCGTCTGTGCGTCTGTATATGCGTCTCCGTGTAATACGTAGATATCCGTAGCATACTCATTGTATTCGGATTTGGACCGATTCCATATACAACAAGTAACGCCCGAGCGGGCGGGGTATCCGAATACCCGGATATTCTAAGCTTTAGTAATACGTGTGACGTACGAGCCAAAATGGTACATTCTCTCATGCCTCCCGTCTGATTATCGTGCAGATTTTGTTTTCGGATCCGTGCTAACCACGTTGGAGTTACGTAGAACTTTCCGCGTACCGAAATCATAAGCGCGCGACAAAGATTATGTGTTGCGCAGCCGCCGATCATAGGATCACCTGCTGCCCAGCACTGGAAAGTGCGGTCTTAACTTAAAGTTTAAAAGTAAAATGTAATATAAAATATTGCTATAAAATATTAATGGGAGGGGGGAGGAAGAAAATAATTTTAATTTAGTACAAGTATTATAATTAAAAAAAAAGATTATTTTTGTGTATAACATACCTGCACTAGTCCGTGGAAAATGTCGTCCAAGATACCTGGTTCCTGCGTCAAGGATCTGGTAATAAGCTTCTTACGACGTCTCTTATGTATCGTCAGAAATCGACCGATATGTCTGGGTCTATATCGATCGATGTCCAGACTCTCCAGCAGACGTTGTTCCGCGTCCGATAAACGCCTAAATGATGCTTCCGTAGCAGATAATTCATCATGGACTTCCAGTAACGTAGCCGATGCATCGGAATCACGAAATATGCCGTTATCTATAAATAGAAACGTTTTTAATATGTCATAAACAATACATTATTTTTTTCAAATATTAAATGAGGAAGAAATACGTTTTCGACCTAAAAAAAATCAGTCCTATTTATTAATAATTTAATAACATTTCAAGTTGACACGTACACATAAAATTATTTTAAAAAGAGAGAAGTGTCATGACCTTTATTTTTAATCTTTAATGTTTAGAAAATATAAAATGAAATAAAAACTAAAAACAATAAAAAGTACAAAAATGATATTCAATAATATATTTAAAAATTTGATACTGAAACGCGTAAGTAAAGATTAACACGTATTAAGTATTTGTCACAAACAAATATTCTAATAATAAATTTTTGAATTTTTTAATTTAAAGAATAAAATAAATTTTCGCCAGTAATAAAATAAAATCAGTGTTTAATGATCGGCCTAACTGGCAATATATTAAAAATTATAATGACGTTTCGACCTCTATTTTGGGTCCTTATCAAGTTTATGCTGAAAAATATAAATTGCCGGTAATACATATAAAAATAATATAAGGACCCAAAATAGAGGTCGAAACGTCGTTATAATTTTTAATATACTAGACACTACAGACGCGCGCGCTTCGCGCGCGCGATTTAGCTTTAACATTATGCTATTATATAATAATCGCGGGACGATTAACCTCGCGACACGACGCGAGCTGTCACATCATGACACACACGACGCACTACACGCACGAAACTCGCCACCATGGTGGAAGAACACAGGTGTGCTC
>NW_020216483.1:0-1238 GCF_003070985.1 Temnothorax curvispinosus | reverse complement strand
GTCCTTAACTATCTCTCTCGCACTTATGGCTACGCATAAGACTTTTTTGTCGCATTCATTTTAAATCTTTATTCGCGTCAGGGAATTATTAAAAACCGTTTAATTCGTCTGGCGATTTACACGTATTTTTAATATTATTTAATAAACATGCTATAAAAATTTCAGAATGCCTAAAGTATATTTTTGAGGTATAATTATTAAATATATTCGGGAGGGTCAGGTTATACTTTAAAACCCAAAAAATAGTCTGGAATTTTTATTTCTGAGTTAAATAGATGCTAAAATTAAAGATTAAACAAATTTCAAGTTGCCTAAAAGATATTTTTGACGTAGAACTACGTCTTTCTCGGGGGGTATGGGGGTATGACTGCAACGTTTTCTTGCAACGTTTTCATGCAACGTTTTCTTTTTCTCGAAAAGTATTAAAGAAAAATATACTTTATTATATAGTTTTTGAAAGCTCTCGATGTAAGCTAAATGTTTTCGTGGTTAATTTTTCGATATGGGTTTGTTCTCGAAAAGTATTAAAGGAAAATGTACTTTATTATGTAGTTTTTGAAAGATTTCGATGTAAGCTAAATGTTTTCGCTCATCGTTGATTATGTTCTCTTGATACTTCATTGATTTTTCGAAAATTTTTTAATATTGGGAATTTTGGATAGTGCGACCTCTTCGTTGGTTGCTAAATGTTTTCGCTCTTCGTTGGTTATGTTCTATTCTAATAGACGTAGTTCTACGTGTTAATTGCGGCACAGTTGTTACTATGCTTGTTATTTTTTTTTTATTTATTTTTTTGCAAATGTCATAGGTTGCGCAGTAGCGAAATAACCGCAAACCCTCTGCCTGACTCAGGATTCTAGATTCACTAATTAATAAAATATTATTTTTTTGTTATTTTAACTTGCCTAAAATACATTCCCTAAATTCGTCGTCAGCTCTCCGACTATGTATGTGTGATCCACACCCACACAGCAATTGGGTTGGGTAAGGTTAATTTTTTTGGAGGTGGAGCCACCACAGGAGACGGAACCCACTGCATCCACGCATACACTTTTGCTCCCACACAACAATTGGATTGGTGTGATCCACTCACACAATTATTAGGTTAGATTAGTTATAGAGTCTATGTACGGTATCGTAGAATTACATACTATTTATTATATTTTTTGTTAATAACTTTTTAATAAGCACGCGCGCGCTCACACACACACACACTACTCACTCACTCACTTTAAAGA
>NW_020216482.1:0-5160 GCF_003070985.1 Temnothorax curvispinosus | reverse complement strand
AGCAATATTACTGTAATATTTCAATATTATTTAAAAACGTGTAATACATCAGTAATATTTCTGAAATATTTCATTGTAATACGTAATATTTCCACTATATTGCAATATTACTGCGATATTTCTGTAATATTATGTGCTGTGTGGGTTGTTAATATCTCACAAGTGCACAGAAGTGTACTTAATATAATAGCATTTTCGTTTTTTAACTTATTTTAGTGTTGAATGATCGTATGAATCAATAAAATTCCACTAAAGAATTAGTTCCGAATGAGCGTCGTTTTTTAACTCCAAGCAACAGCCTATTGATATAAGTTGTGAAATTCCGTCCTTTATATATCATCGTTCTTATACCATCGTTAGTCTTATTTTAAATACAAGAAACTGATCCCATTGGATCCCATCTATCGGATGACCAAACACTTACATATAACCAGTAAATACATTAATATAATATAATACAATAAATATATATATATTTATAAAAAGTTGATTTTGTAATACCCCAGTAAGCAAGAAACACCAAGAAACATTTTAACTACATTACAGCAACGTTTTAACATTAATGCAATGTAGTTGAAATGTTTCTTGACGTTTCTTGCTTACTGAAACAAAAATAGGCCAGTCATATTAGACTAATTTAGGGGGTTAACTTTCCAATCAATCTTTCCAGGTTTCAACTACCATGAATCGCTTTGATTTGAGATGCTATAAGTGGGATTTATTTTGTTTTGCAAAATTAACGGGGAATAAAAAGTTATTAACAATATTATCGACAAAAAATGCGATTTTTTTATTTTTTCTTAAATATCTCGAATACTAAGCAAAATAGGGTAACTAACTATACATACCTTTTTTATAGAGCGTAACATTATCTACAATAATGATCTAAACAACATTTATCGTCAAGTCAGTCGTTTATAGCTTGCACGCGCTGTCAAATTCCAAGACTCGGATCCCGAAAACCCTCAATTTCGTCGTTTTTTTATGTTGCACCAGTGATTTTTTTCTGTCATTTAAAATAACATTTAAAAGCTCCAAAAAATCACATCATCTGAGCACTACAAAGAATACTTTTCATGGTACAATCAATTTTTTAGACCCTTTTTCTTTAGTTTGTAGCTATGTAAGCAAACAACCTAAGACTAATCCAAAAAATCAAAGTTTGTTTGCTTACATAGCTACAAACTAAAGAAAAAGAGTCTAAACAATTAATTAGAAGTTTCGATGTTTAATATAACTAGCCTAAAATTTGTTTGTAATATTCTGTAACCATATTTTCATATTTTCAGTTATATTACAAAAAATTTATTTATAAAAATGACTTTAAAATCACGATATTATGATTTTGTACAACGTCATTAAAACGTCACAAAAAAAGACATTTTAAATGATGTATTATTGGTAAACTAACGTTGGACCAGTCATCACCTCACGGTTTTTACGTTATTTTGACGTAGATATGCTACCTGAGTCGGTTAGGCTACTCGATCGAAACGCTGCTCAATTCTTATTTTTATCTCTGCCCAGTAAGCAAAAAACTATTATTACAATGTTATTGCAACGATATTCTAGAACTTGTAATGTTGTTAAATATGTAGTTCTTAATGTTGTATAGAACATCATTATGAACATACTTTGACCACGATTCCGAAATTTCAGTAATGTTGAAATGGGAGTGCCATAACGTTGCAAATAACATTGCGCTAAGGTTTTTCTATCATTCCTGTAATGTTTTTGAGATAAAAATTTAAACGTACTATCAACTTTATTACAATATTATATTAAGATTACCGTAATGTTAATTCTAACATTTATTTAAAGTTCTTATTGATGTTTTATTTCTATTACAGGCAACATGTTTTCAATAAATATGCAATAGTAATAAAATATCTCAATATTTATTGTCTAATTATTATTTAGATTGCTTTTTTATAGACCAGGCTTGGACAACTTTGAGCTCCAGAACCACGACACTTCTTTTCTATTCACGGAAAGTAAGGGAGTGTCGTGGCTTCGGAGCTCGAAGTTGCCCAGGCCTGTTATATACCAATCTGCATTAGGGAATAATTCACTAATTATCATAAAAAAGGGATAATATAAAAAGCTCAGTTATTTTTTATTTTGCTCAGTTAATTAAAAAAATATTAAGTAAAAATAAAATCAATGCTCAATAGATTTTAATGATAATGCTAAGTTAGAAAATGCAAATGCAAAATAAATAAATTTATTTTGTTATGGGAATAATGCACAGTTAATAAATCTAATTTGCATTGTTATTTGCCCAATCGTTACGTTTATTATTACTCTAGTCACCCGAAAAAATAAGAACTGAATGCAATAAGTTTGGTCAACCGGGCGATTTTATTATCCAACGAATGTTCTTCATAAAACAAAATAACAATACAATTAACCTACAGAAAGACACGGATAATTTGACCGGGGCATATGATATAATAACAGAACATTTAACGTGTCAATCGTGATCAGTGTGCCTTTGTCACTCATTGGTTGCTGACATACTTCTCCCTCGTATACCATTCTTTCTTCGTTAATTTAAAATGTCGATTCCACCGCTTTACAAATCGTTCGAAGATAACCAAGAAAACTGCATATTCTGTAAGTCGTCGACAAATGACGTTGTTTTGTATGGCAATAAATACACTAAGAATGGAATCACCATACATAACTTTTGTTTGGTAAGTTTTTTAACCATTCATTTTGATTTTATGATAATTTTTCCCATTTTTCACATTTGTTTACATTTGTATCAGTTGTTCGCATCGGGATTGCAGCAAAAGGATGAAGCTAATGTTGGAATTCTAGGATATTTGGAGGAAGACGTCAAACGTGAATTGAAGCGAACTTCAAAATTGGTATGTTTTCCAATTATTTTTAAATGCGTTTCAAGTTTTTCGATTGTTTGAAATCATTCAATCCGTTTACTCAATCAAAAATAACTATTTGCAGACTTGCTTCTACTGTAAATTGCGTGGCGCAATGAAGGTGTGCGACAACTTACGCCATCGACGAATAATACGCTTGAATCGGCAAACAAAAGGATTAAAGATGAACACACGTTTAGAGAACGTTATGAATTGAGCCGGTTCCGTACTGTTATGTTTGATATGGTGCAAACATGGTCTTTAGCGTATTTTAATGGTAAAGTGGAGGTTCATAATAGTCCCGCAATTACATTGGAACAATGGACTACGGCTTATGCTTGGGCGAAGACGGATTTTCATATGGCAGTCAGCGAAAATGGAGGACGCACATTGTATACAATTCCAGCAGACCCAAAAGTTAATATAATTGGACCAGATGAGGAATGAAACACCTTTGACGAATTTATGTCAAAGAACTTCAAGTACTACAATGTGACTTTTCCGACTCCTTTCACGAAACACAATTGGCTCCAAGGAAAATGTGATTGCAGCGATTTTTTCAAGCTTTATATGTGTCAACACATCCTTGGTATTTCACTTCGTATGAGGTTCGTGATCGCACCGGACGAAGCAAAGGCTATACCATTGGGTCAAAAGCGAAAACGTGGTCGTCCTGCTCGAGCAAAAGCGGCGTTGGTTATTCAATAATATGACACGATGTTGACTATTTGATTATATTTCGAAACAGTTTATGTAGACTTTGTTTATGTAGATATTTGATTTTGTTTTTACTTAATATTTTTTTAATTAACTGAGCACAATAAAAAATAACTGAGCATTTTATATTATCCCTATTTCAACACATCAACCTATTTATTGTAATTTGTTACTTTTTTAAATGAAATCTGAGCAAAATATGATTTTTTATCGAGAAATATTAAATGTTTAACCTATCAAAATAACAATTGGCCTTGCGGATACATATAATTGCTATGAAATTTAATTATTCTACTGATAAATAATTCGATTTAACTGAGCACTATAGAAAATATAACTTGAGCAGAAAAAACATTTACTGAGCTAAAATAAGTTTAACTGAGCATTTAAATGACACCCCATAAAAAAGTTTTATTTATATAAAAATAATATATACCATATATTACAGTTTTCAGTTTATCACAATAATATCTTTGGTGAAGATCACTGATCCTAGCGTAAGGTTTTGGGATAAAACTCATCTTTCAAATAAAAAAATGTGTTACTATAATAATCACTTGCGCGGAGCCACGCAAGTAAGATAATATATTTATCACTTCCTGAAAAATAAAAGTAAAATTAAATTAGTGAAAAAGCTACTTATAAATTATAACGCGGCAAACTATAATAATTTTATTTTATAGAGAGTATATACCGAAATACATTACATTACCTTTTTAATGTTTTTTTTTTCCTTACGGACGTTTGCGAATCTGAACCACTCCATTACAAAGTGTTGAAAATCTTTTTCTGTATTCCGAGGGAATATTGCTCTAAAAACTTCTGAAATAAGAAAAATTCAATACAGTTTATTGTTAGATGAAAGAAATAAATAATGTTAATTTAACGGCAATTAAAACTTATGATAATTATTGAAATAACACAAAAGTTTCCGAAATAGTTTACATATATAGGTACTAAATCGATCAAAAATATTAGTTTATGGATATATATATTTTTATTTTATTTCGTAAGAATTTTTAACGTGTATGTGTGTCCTGCTTTTTAACGATGATTGCTACAAAAAATAAGGAGACAATTTTAATAAATTCTGAGACATAAAACATAGCATTTAATACTGCAAGTAATATATACATTTCTTAAAAAATTACTTACTTTTAATGCTCAGAATTGTGTGTGTGCGTATCTCCAATTTTATAATTATTTTTTTGGCCAGTTCATGAACACATGGAGGCTAAGTCATCAGAAAATGTAGCCCTCAAACTTCTTCTAATAAAATTCTTTTCATGTTTCCCTCCAATTAACATAACCTTGTTCACCTGAAAAATTTATACTTGTAATTCTATATAATGCAGTTTATTATTATAAATTGCAAGGAAAATAATTCAGAAAACTTTTAAAATATAATAACACATATTATAGGATATTATAGAACATATTAAAGGACATATATTATAGATATAAGTTTGTAAGAGTGAGTCCCAGTTGCGCACAGAATAAATCGGACACAGCAGGTTGAATGAATCGGACACAGTGTCGATCGGACACAGTAGGAAACGGA
>NW_020216481.1:0-2939 GCF_003070985.1 Temnothorax curvispinosus | reverse complement strand
TGCACTGGCTGACCCTGCTCAAGACCTGGGGCAAGAAGTACAGTGAACTGTTACACTGCGTTCGGTTGTACTGTTGAAAAGAACAGCATTACATGACGTCACTACTGGTCTCTAGTGTCGAAAAGAACGCTTCAGTGCACACTTCTTGAACTAGTGCAACGAGTTCAGCCGAAAAGAACAAACCTATAATTATGTAAAGCCACGACACCGTTCCCCGGGTCGCGCTCTCGCTCGAAATGATTCACGGTAATTTTAACGTGTTCGCCGACAAGGCGTACTTAGTGATTGATAACGAAAACGAGGGGCATCGGAATGGTCTCGTGGCCGTGAAATCACAACTGAAATTTACGACTCCTGGAAATTGCGGTAAAAGATTACCGATAACGACGTTCGATATCGCGAATACGCCATTTCTCACGCCTTTCGTGTTCATCACGTTCGCGCGTTTCTCGTTGTGCGTAGTAGTAATCCACCCGGTCGAACATTAATTGCGGAATGGTATTAATTGCGTCAGACGGTTGTTCGCGCTGGTAATTACGTCACTCACGATTCGCGTCCGGACACTTGAGTATCTACGCGGTATCGGTTGTGCTGAGATATTATATTTCCGTAATTGCGTCCTGATATTATCGCGACCTTGCTGTATTGTTCGCGCTTGAATCTTGCTTTCGAGCCCTTACGTAGAATGATAACTGCGTGAGAATATCGTCCGCGTCGACAGATTATTTGCGTGAGAATATTGTTCGCGCCAATTGATTCCTGGCGTTGGGACGTTATTCGCGTGATAAGTGACGGTAAAATACAGATCACCCCGACTGATTAGTTATACGTCCAGATGTTATTCGCGTTATATTAAGAAAATTATTCGCCTTAGATTAAAAATATTATTCTCACTGGATTAAGATTATTATTCGCGGTAGACTAAGATTATTCCTTGCGTTAGATGAAGATTGTTAGCGACAAAATCTCTGCACGGCCTTGAACCTTTGCGTTCACGCGCACCGAGCGGGACGTGCTATTATGTCGTTGCCCAGATCACGCAATATTATTTTTCGTTACTCCGATTATGTTTCGCCGAAGTTGCCGGCTCTATTAATTAGAAGTCTTTGGGAAATTAGTTTTCTTTTCATATTATTTGTTCGTGAATTTAGTTTCCATTGGTATTATCTTGCGTAATACCGGCGCCTTCCGCGCGTTTATTAAATCTGCGTAATTTTCTGTGTTTTCCGACGGATCCGACCTCGAGCTAACGCTCCGCTTGTTACGCTTATTGACGGCCACACGAATCGCGAATCGAGCTGCGTGGCCGATTTTGAATCGGCACGGAACGTTCTTCCCGGATTTGGCATATACCGTGCATAGAATTCTGTTGTTCGTCGTGTATGAACTTGCCGATGCGTTAGGCAATTCGATTGGAAAAATCCACATTGAGGACTTAAAATCTTATTACGAATAATTTATTGGTTCCGTTCTTTTCGTTTGAGATTCTGACTTTGCGTTTTGAATGTGTTTTCGTAGATTGATACGAGAGTCGGCGACTATAACCATGAATGGAGTTGACCCCGACCTCCTAAGCGAATGGATCAACAGTATGTTAGCGGAGGACATTTTTGCCGAACGCGTGTCCCGATGGGTCCTTAGGCTGCTTAGGGTGGAGGAGGCTCTACCGGGGTTCTGGCTAGCGCTCGAAAATCGAATGACTCGAATAATTATAAGACCCGCCGGCACTGACGGTGGCGAGGAGCGGAGAACGGTGTCCATTCAAACCAACGTGACGATGGTGAGTGAGGCCGTCCAAGCAGTCGCGACAACCAATGAGGTCGGCGTACAAACCAGCTCCGAGGGCAGAGCTGTGGTGCTCGATCCGTCAGGGGCGGGGGCCCTCGACTTACCGTCGGCTTCACAAAACCGATTCCCCACCAAGATTCGACGACCGTCACCACCCCCGGAGGAAGCTAGGGTCGTAGAACGGGAAACATGTTGGAATTGTGGATCTCCCCGGCACTTTGAGTATGAGTGCCCTGAAGCAAGGTGCTTAACCCATTGTTTTCGATGCGGCCGCACGGGCTACACTGTCCGCACGTGTCCGAAATGCGGGGAAGGATGGAGAAAGGAGGATCGGGAGGACAGTGACCAGTCGCGGAAGCGAGGACCACCGCCTGGAACACCCCGTTATTAAGTCCTTACCGTTAGGGAAGGGGGCTGGAAAAAATTTTTTCCCTTTTTTTCTTTCTCTCGCTGCGCTGTAGCGTTCCAATCCGCCCTCCAACTTTTAACTACTTTATATATTAACTCATATTTACTATATATTTTATATTAACTCAGGGGATTATATTAATCGAGTATAGTTTTTTTTGTTCTGTGTGCTGTCTCAATAAATTAATACGATCAAGTTTAAGTGAGATTCTTAAACCCACCCCGAGACCCTTGTTCCGTTAATTAATTTTCCCGTTGTTAATTTTGAAATACTCTGTCGCTAATACGTTCGTCATATCCGACATTCAGCTTTTTGTCGCGTAAGCCTGACGATCATACGAAGAAAGGCCAGGGGCCCTATTCTCGAATCGTTTTCATGAAACTCGCATGCGAAATTCAATGCTTTTCAAATAAAACGTCGCATATGAAAATTATTAGAACAGTCTCGAGAATACGGTCCCAGGATAGAATTTGAAGTTGTGTTCGTATTCTGTGATCGACGCATCGTTTCGCGTTAGAATTTAAGATTTTCGCATTGTGCTCGTCCAAAACGGCCTAACGAAAATCAATGAAACAGCCGCGGTATAAGCCGGCATACCTGGCTAAAACATGGGGCTATTCCTTCGGCGCGCCCTAAAGTGCTATTCACACTACGTGTCGCGGATCGGATTGAGATTGCAGATCGCGGATCGTAATCTAGTCAATTGTGGACGAGTAACTCATGTGTAATTGGCTGATATCCG
>NW_020216480.1:0-1243 GCF_003070985.1 Temnothorax curvispinosus | reverse complement strand
TCGCGCTTTGGCCCTCGTTCATCGCGTTGTTCAACGTTTCTATTCACGAGAATCGGAGCATCTCCTCCATGGAGAAGTACCAATATTTGGTAGCCTCATTGAAAGGGGAAGCGCTCAACGTCGTGAAGAACCTCCCCCTCTCCGCCGATAACTACGCGATAGCCTACGACGCCCTGATTTCGCGATATCAGAATAAGCGGAACTTAGCGGATTACCACGTGGACTTGATGCTAAACGCCAAGCCGTTAAAATTGGAGTCAGTCGCCCCTCTCCGCACGTTGTTGGACACATTTACCGAAAATACGCGAGCATTGAACATGTTGGGGTTCCCCACGGACTCTTGGGACTATTTACTCCTCAAATTCTTGTTAGAAAAACTACCTTGTTCGCTTCGCGAGAAATTCGAATCCGAACACCGGGCAGAGGAGATACCAAAGTACGCGCAACTCACGAAGTTCCTATCGGATCACTGCCGGGTCCTCGCGTCCATATCGGGCCCCACGAATATGTCGATCAAGTCACAGTCGCCTTCAGCAAAAAAATCCGCCTCGGCCTCGTCGCTTGCTACTCAGACTGCCGAGTGTCCGGTGTGCAAAGAGCAACATCTCGTGTTTAAGTGCCCTCGATTCTTGAAATTGTCCCCCCGGGAAAGGCATTCAACGGCCAAAACAACGGCCACCTCGTGTCTCAATTGCCTTCGCGCGGGTCATGGCACTAACAACTGCACATCAACGGGGACGTGCCGGTCGTGTCAGGCTAGGCATCATACGCTATTGCACTTCGGACGGAATTCGGGTCCAGTGGGCACCCCGGCGGATACCGGAGCCCCCTCTGAATCGGCCGCCGAGGAGAGTTCGTCGCCACAACATAACGAGCCCCTCGTCACCATGACCAGCGTCGCGAAATCGAGTTCGACCGTATTACTGTCAACGGTACAGGCCGAAGCTCTCGACGTCCATGGGAATCCATTCCCTGTTCGCATGCTTTTAGATAGTGCTAGCCAATTAAACTTTATCTCGGAAAATTGCATGCAAAGGGGTGGTTTCGGACGAACCAAAGGTCGCACGGTGGTTCTAGCGGTTAATGATACTAAGGCGGCTGCCACTCGAGGCAGCACCTCACTCGTGATTCAAGTACAGGGTAACGGCAACACTCGCGTTCCGATAGAGGCTACGATTCTCCCACGCATCTCCGCACAATTACCTAGTAGACAAGTCGAACAAAGAGCGTGGAAACACATAGA
>NW_020216479.1:13784-15478 GCF_003070985.1 Temnothorax curvispinosus | reverse complement strand
ACACACACACACACACACACACACACACACACACACACACACACACACACACACACACACATGCACACACAAAGAATTTATACGTATACACACTTTTTTTGCAGCTACAACATAATCCATAGAAGGACAAGAGTAATTGTCGAGAGAACTTTCGGCGTTTGGAAACGCAGATTTCCGTGCTTATCGAGAGGACTGAGTACAAAGTTGTTAACTTCCACAACAATTGTTGTAGCATGTGCAGTTTTGCATAATCTAACATTAATTTTAAATGATAATTTGGAGGAAGAAGAAGATGAAGAAGCAGAAGAAAATATAAATGACGAAGTTCCAGTGCCTCAACCTCATTGGCAACCTGGAGACGGTTTTGTCGTGCGGAATACATTAATTGAACGTCTTTTTAGATAGGAAATATAAAAAGAACTATTTTTATTTACTATTTGTACTTCTATATGTAATTATCTTTTCAGTTATATATATTTAGGTATATGTAGGTTTAAGGTAATTTTAGGTATATTGGATATATTTAGAGTTAAGAAAACATTTATATTACATGTTTCAATTTGTTTGTTTCAATTTATTTGTTTCAGTACATAGTCCATATATACAAGTAATTTGTTAATTTGGAGACTAATTGGTACTTATAAAATGCATTTATTAAAACATAAATAATAGAAACAACATTAGAGTTAATATTAATAATGGAATATCATTGGAAACATAGTTTATTTAAACTATGGTGCTACATTGTATAATAAACTTTTTTATAAAATAAAACATTGCACGATAAAATCACACAAAACTTACTTTTGCTCTTATCTATGTTCCAACATATATATATATATTTTTATTACCTATATATGTATATTAAACATGTCTTCAAATATATATCGCGTATATCACAAAAAAATAATGAAAAAAACCTTACTTTTTATCTGCTTTTTAAGTAAAATTCTAAGAGAACTTAAAAAAAAAAACAATAGAGAGATTATTCTTATTGCTCGGGGGGGTGTCAATCGCCCCGGATTTGCGATCGGTCAATGAGGCCTCGTGGTTCGAAGGACCAGAGGGGCAATCCCCTCACAATTTTAATTAGGCGAATAAAGCGCAATAGCAAGCGAAAAGCGACTCACCGTATCGTTGCCCGATGTTCTCGTGGTGGCCTCGTGGCGTCCGGTCCTCCCTGTGGTGATGGAGAGCGGAAAGCGTGCAGCAGGCTAGGATGTGCAGGCACTCACGTGCCGCAGGCAGGCAGGCAAAACGTGCAATACGGTCAAGCAGGCGATATAGCAGGCACATGTGCAAGATGCAAGCACTCAAGGCCCGGGATCACGGTCACGACTTGTCGAGCTCCGAAAGTGCGAGTTCACTCGATTACTCCGAACAGTGCGAGAGCAAGGCGAGTGTGTGTGTTCGAGTCCACGTTTGAACGACGAATCCCCCACGGTACTCCTCGGCTCACGCACCTGCGAATTGCGGCCGGAGCGAGTACTCATGGTTCCAAATAATTGCGGGCCACCCGTGGGCGGGCAGCACAAGTCGGGTGAGTCGCGCGAGTGTTGCTATCTATCGCGATCCGCCAACGTCTCGCGTGAGTCACGAATTACGAATTTGTACGTTAATTATACGCGCAACTTATCGGCTAATATATACAACAGATAATGATGACGCGAACATCTAATATATACAGGCGAGCG
>NW_020216479.1:0-13684 GCF_003070985.1 Temnothorax curvispinosus | reverse complement strand
TTGTACGTTAATTATACGCGCAACTTATCGGCTAATATGTACAACAGATAATGATGACGCGAACATCTAATATATACAGGCGAGCGCCAAACACTTATTTAGATTAATATAAAAATAAACGAACATATCATTGTAAATATAATTATTTCTCACAGCACACAACTCATTATTACGGGAACTTGCACTTGTGTTTGCGTGCATATACAGATGATTGCACTTAACAAAAACGTGTCTTGAGTAAAAAAAAAGAAAAAAAAGGAAAGATGAAAGATGATCCTCCGATGTACATTTCACCTTCAGTTCTCTTCTAGCACAATTCTTGCTTAATGTTATCGACGTGTGCTTTTTATCATCTCTTATAATCTCAAATTAATATTTTCTTTGTTTAAATATTGCTTTTCCAAAATTTTAAGTTTTGTTTTATTAATTTCTATTTCTAAGTTATTTATTTCATTTTTATGCTGTATTTCTACTTCATTTAACTGTTTTAAATGGTTTTCTTTTAGTTTTGCCATATTTTCCTCATGTCTCAGTTTAGCAATCGCTAAATGTTGCTCTTGATCTATAACTTGTTTTATACGTTGCATTCTTAAGTTTTCTTCTGTATCTGATAAATTCAATAATTATCTCTTCTTCCTTTGGGTATCGGTAGTACAAGACTGTTTTTGATATGTTTTTAAAGTATCTGTAAAACAAAAAAGTAGTTTTGCTATTAGATTTTGTACGTGTCAAAGAGACATTTTAATATATATAATAATATTTAAACATATAACTTATGTAATATATACCTTGTAAATCACCAATTTTTATATCGCTCTCATCATTGTCTACTTTATTTACATTTTTATTACTAGATATTATATTGAATGCAAACTCGTGTTTATCTGAAATACATAAATAAAAGTTAATGAAATAAAAGTAAAACAGATTGACATCAGAAAAAACTCAATAGGTTTACATTGGCAAAAGCTCAGAGATGATATAGTTAATTTTAAAGAAAAAAGTAGTTTTGTTATTATATTTCATACATATTATAAAGAAATATTAAAATACAATAGCATTCAAACATATAACTTGTGTAATAAATACCTTGTGAATCAACAATTTTTAGATCGCTGTCATTATTCGCCAAACTGTCTAATATATCTGCACTTTCATTAGCAGACATTATGTTAAATGTCAAGTCACGTTTTTCTGAAATGCATATATAAAGTTAATAAAACAAGAGTAAAACACATTAATATCAGAAAAGATTCGATAGATATAAATCAATAGATATAATCTATATATATAGATTAGAAGTAATATCAATAAATATAATAGATAACACTGTCCCACAAATTAAAAATTTTTAAAAAATTTTTTTGTTGCTAAAAATGAAACCGTTAATGAAATTGCTTTATCACGTCACATTTTGAGATACTTTAGCTCAAAAATAACCTCAGTTTACCTTAGATCAATATTATTAATTTTAGACTTACCTTCAATTTCTGTTTCAGTCATGTTTGATGAGAAGAGCACTGGTGCAGTTTTCATAAAATGCGGTGCAATATTAAGGATATCAGGATCAACGTTTGTTTCTGCTTCCTGTGGTTCTCCACCAGTTGCGAGGCGTGATTGTTTCTCTTTGGTTAAGGCATCTCTTTGAGTTTGCTTTAAGTTTGCCCACAATTTTTTTAACTGTTACACATTTCTCTGTAACCATAATTTTGTATAACAATGTATTAAAGCATATATTATATTTGAATTATAGTTCTTACCTCTTGAGAAATTAATGTTGATTCGTTATATTCTTCACATATGTTATTCCATGCGATATCTTTATCTTTTAATGTTGTAGCATCACTTTTCTTTATTTCTATTACATTTTTATATTTTTCAAGTATCTGGAAAAATACTTTTTTCTCCATCAACGTATAATGTTTGTTTTTACTTGAACTAGGCTTCTCTTTGCATGACATTATCTGTAAATAATACAATATTTAAATATAAAAATGATTAAATGAGATTTAAATAAATATCACTTTATATTTATCCAAATAAAATATAATTAAAAATATGGAAATAATCTTAAGATTCAGTAAATAAAAAATAATATTTGATTACAAATTGACATGCATCACATAAACCGTGCGTGATTATCAACTTACGTGAACAACAGGTAGGAGGTGTCAATCCTGTGGAATATACAAGATCAAGAGCGTGTGCAACAGGCCCTGTATTCCGAGTGACTTTCACCGAAATCCACGAAATCCTCGGTCCTTCGTATTACAATGTGCAAAAGAATGAGTGTGTGGAGCGGTAGTCGAGATTCTCGATCCTTCTACTTAGGTTATGGTACAGAAAAATGCAATGTTCCACCGAAATCCTCGGTCCTTCGTATCACGAATATCACGATGTGCAAAAAATGAGGGTGTCGAGCGGTAGTCGAAATTCTCGATTCTTCTACTTAGGTTATGGTGCGGACACAGAAAAATGCAATGTTCCACTGAAATCCTCGGTCCTTCGATCGTATCACGTTGTGCGAAAGAATGAGGGTGTCGAGCGATACAAGATTCTCGATCCTTCTACTTAAGTCATAGTGCAGATACAGAAAAATGCAATGTTCTCATTGGTGGAACGTACAGAAATATCACGGAAACAGCCGATTCCTAAATAAGCACTATTTTAAGCATATCTTCGCGAAGTTGACTCTAATAGCCAATTTCTTCACCGTTAGATAACTCTATCCTTCGGTTAACCTCACTCTTCATTTCTTTCTAACCTGCCCCCTTAGAAAAAGATGAAGAGTGAGGTTAACCGAAGAATAGTTATCCAACGGTAAAGAAATTGGCCCTAAATCAAATAAGAACTTCTTAGGCAAAAACTTCTTCGCAAAGACAGTCTTATTTCGTCACTATGAAATGTAGCATCCTCGAGATGATCTGATTTGGATAAGACGGTCTTCATCAAGGCAGTCTTAAGTACTGCTTTGAGAACGGACTATGAATACCGCCCTAAGTATCTCCATCAACCCTTTCCTTACTAAGCTGCCTCCATACAACCATGCCTCCATCGGGATACTGTCTACACCTACCGCTTTGTTCTTTTTCATCCCTCTGGCCACTTCTGCAACCTCCCCTTCCTCCAAATGTGTTCCTACAAGCTCATCTTGTACTGCTCCTACTTCGTTATAACTTCCATCTTCCTTGTTAGCCCGCTTCTCATCCGTGCCGCCTAATAGCTCCTTAAAGTACTCTTTCCATTCCACACAGCTAATGTTATTATCTTTCCAGACTTTCTTCTTCCTGTTACTGTTTATAAATCTCCAAACTTCTGCACCGTGCCTTAAGTTCTTTAGATCCTTTTCTTCCTCTTCTCTCTTCTTCTTCCTTTTCTGTTCATATAACGCCTTCATATTACCTTTCTCTTCAATGTACCTTCCTCTAATTAACTTCCCCTTCCTCTATTTTATATATGTTCTCTTCACATCCCTTTTCTTCCTCGTGCATTCTCTGTCCCACCAGTCCCTGGAACCAATTTTCCACCTTTTAACCTTTATCTTCTTCTTTATCATAGACTCCTGGACTAGCTCCTTCAATTTGCTCCATTTTTCCTCAATTGATCTTCCCTGTTGCCAGTCATCCCATTCGAGATCATCTGTCTTTGCCTTGTAACACCTTATAGCCTCCTTATCCCAACATGTTTTCCATCTTCTTTCAGTGTTCTCATCCTCTACATTGACCCACTCTACGTCTTCTTCATTTCTTCTGCTGCTATCTTCCATTATCGCAATTATAGGCATGTGGTCCAAGTCCACCCTCGCATCTACAATAAATTTTTTAACGCAATTATACAATTTTTCGCAGACAATCACATAATCAATTACCGAGTTACCTCTCGCGCTTACAAATGTATTGCGACGCTATTTTATACTGCCGCGTGGCGGTTATGCACCACGGTACAAAGGTCCAGCGTCACAATGATGCAGAGCGGGTGTCAGAGCGGGATACGAACGCGAAATGTGTTGGGCGCCAGGTGTGGAGAAGGCCACACCACCTTTTGCTCCAAATAACTCGAAACGCGCGAAGTGACTTCAAATGATCCTAGATAATCTACGCTAAAGATTCTCTCGGTCCTCGTAAGGCTCCAAACCGAATAACACTGCTCTGACCGCTAGCGGCGGCTGCTCCATCAGCGGCAGAGGGTCGTAGTTCAATGACTGGGTAACTCGAGAAGACGTTGACAGTGGTTAGGCGAAACAAAAAAAAGAATCTGCGGAAAATAGATATCAGAAATTGTATTTGCACAGCATGACGGGATAGATTCCCATAGTAATGGGAAAAGTATTTCACGAAAGATACACGCGAAGACTCTACAAGTGGTCTTCAACAAATACACGCATCACGCTAACTATTCTCCGCGATCGAGAAACGCCGATCTTTAGGTAAGATCCGAAAGGTAGAAATATTACCCGAAGACGGAATATGACTCGCCCCAATAGAAGCGCAAACTCGAAATATCCTCCGCAAAACAAGAACGCCAAACTCTAAAGGTTGTGAGCAACCTAGAATTATTATCCGCTAAATAGACACGCCAAACTCTCAATAATATAGCCGCATCATAGAAATATTACCCGTAAAATAGAAATATTATTCGTAAAATCAAAACATTATCCGCAAAATAGAAACGCAAAACTCTAAGTAGGATAGCCGCAAAATAGAAATATGATCCGCAAATTAAAAAATATTATTCGCAAAATAGAAATATAATCCGCAAAATAGAAACATTATCCGCAAAATAGAAACGCAAAACTTTAAGTAGGATAGCCGCAAAATAGAAATATGATCCGCAAAGAAAAAAATATTATTCGCAAAATAGAAAGAGGATCCGCAAAAGAGAAATAGTATCCGCAAAATAGACGTTAGATCGGATAGCCGCAAAATAGAAAAATGATCCGCAAAGTAGAAATATTATTCGCAAACTAGAAATAGTATCCGCAAAATAGAAACGCAAAACTTTAAGTACGGTTCGCCAAACAGCACCGCACATCTAAGCACCACGCGGGTCTCACGTCCTCGGCACGTGATCTGGACGCCTCCCGCGGGCGTCGCCGAGCGCACAATTAACACGCGGGGGCCGCGGTATGCCGCTATAATTACCTCCGAATCTAACACACAAATTAACGGGATGACTGTGGGGCCTGGCCGAACCTATCGATAATCGGACGCGCAAAAGAGCTACCGTAATACGCGACAAGTAATTGTCCCTTCGATCGCCCGTACTTATACGATGGTTGAGTCGAAAAGGAAAGAAGGCCCACCGCGTTTCTACGGGCAGCGACGGGCGGGGTATGTCAGACCCGACTTTTAACCCACGAAAATCCCGAAGGATCCACGACAACAATCCCGAAGGATTCAGGATAAGGACGCGTAGACCACCATCGGATCATACGCGCCTCTCTCAAAATTACTCGGTACGCGACCCTCCGCCCTCGCTGCCACCTGTTACCTCGTCGGGATTGCCGGCCGCTCACGTCTCGCCAATCCTCGGTCCTTTGGTCTTGACAGGGCTTGTAGGGCCGCCGCCCTCGCTCACAATCCGCCCTGGGTCCTCGCCGGACCGCCGCTCTCGCTCGCAAGTCTTCGCCGGACATCCGCTCTCGCTCGCTAGTCCTCGCCGGACGTCCGCGCTCGCTCGCTATCGGCCCCACAGTGACGATCCCTCTCGCGCCTTCGGTCCTCGGCGCCTCGCTCGGTGGTGCGTTTCCGCCCCGTCGAATGGCGCGAGTTTGCCGAAACTAGGGCCATACGGTCGCTTCCTCCTGAAAACGTCACTAAACGGCCAGAAACGCCCGCGCAAGATAAATTGGTCCACCCCATCGCGAGGATAGAGTCCGGGGCTCCGCAAGAGCCACAGGCTCAGGTGACGGGCCCAAGGGGCCACGTCACAGTATATTCCCCTTCCCAGTCGCCTTTAGTCATACCATTCAAGATGTACCATCCCTTATTTTGTACCCACTCCACCACATTCCATTACTAATAGTTTTATCCTTGCTTTTCCTTTCCAAACCTCCTTCTTTTTCTTCTCCGCCCCATAACTCACCAATTCTAATATTAAAATCCCCACCAATAAATGTGCGTTCTCTATCTTTATTTTCCAACCACTACTTATCCAAAATTTCTTCCATACTGCTCCAACCTTCCGTATTGTATACCGATATTATATTTATTAATTCCCCTCCCTCAGTAATTTCAGACAAAATAAAACCTTCCTCCCTTGACTTAATCAGCTCCACCCTATCCACCCTTCAGTTTTTCTTTATACCTACTAGCATCCCACCTTTAGCCCTCCCTTTCTTTTTTAATCTAGTAGCGTAAACACAATCCCATATGTGAGAGTTAGGTAACCAGCTTTTTATAATTTCCCATTTTTCCTTGTCAATCCAAGTTTCACTCAAACTCACAAAATCATAAACCTTGATGTAATTTCAAAAGTCTCTATCTTTACTTTCTAAACCTGCCACGTTCCAAAATATAATTTTCTTACCTATTTCCTGTAACCCTCCCTTATTTCCGTTCTTCTCCACTTCTTGGCTTATACAAAACTCTGCTCTTTGCTTCCATCAATATACAAGATGTGTTAACTAACTATACATACCTTTTTTTGTAGAGCGTAAAATTATCTACAATAATGATCTAAACAACGTTTATCAAGTCAGTCGTTTAGCTTAATAAAGAAATCAGCGTTTGTCGTACGAAAAAAAATACAAGGGTTTTTTTGTGTTACAAATTTCGTCCACAACAAGATGCATGTAATAAAATTTATCTCAAATGAATTCTAAGACCTGAAAACAGCGAAAAACTTAGACTACTTCAAAAATTCAAAATTTTTTGCTTACATAGCTACAAACTAAAGAAAAAGGGTCTAAAAAATCGATTGCACCATGAAAAGTATTCTTTGCAGTTCTCAGATAATGTGATTTTTAGGAGATTTTTAATTATATTTTAAATTACTGAAAAAAGTCATTGGTGCAACATCAAAAAAACGAAATAGATGGTTTTCGGGATCCGAGTCTTGGAGTTTGACGGCGCGTGCAAGCTAAACGACTGAGTTGATAACGACTGACAATAAACGTTGTTTAGATCATTATTGTAGATAATTTTACGTTGTACAAAAAAGGTATGTATAGTTAGTTACCCTATCTTGCTTATTTTTCGAGATATTTGAGAAAAAATAAAAAAAAATCGCGTTTTTTGTTGATAATATTGTCAATAACTTTTTATTCCCCGTTAATTTTGCGAAGTAAAATAAATTCCACTTATAGCACTGGTGGTTGCAATCTGGGAAGATTAATTGGGAGGTTCGATGTCTAACATGACTAGCCTAAACGCCCTAATATTGCTCGGAAAATCAACCGTATTCTACTCCCTAGCTTTTGCTTTTGACGAGTAATAATTCTCTTTATTGATAACATTCCTCTGTGTAACCAATAATATAGTAGGATAGAAATAAACAATAAATGTGCTTTATTCCTGATAGTTTTTTATTGATAGCATCAGTAAATAAATAAAAGTTTGCAATCGTTATGATATTTAATACGTGGTATTATATAGAAAATTTCAATTTCTTTTATGTGCGCATCTAGGGTATGAGTACATACTAACACTGATAACGAACGGTTTACGGACAAGCAACAAATGATGAAGTATGGTTGGCGAATATTTATTCCTGTACGAATGTTGCTTGAAATTACAAATAACACGTACTAATTATTAATTTTTCCAAATACTGCAATCAAAATAGGAAAAAAAGAGACGAAATAATTCCAATAGTTTTGAAACTTGGTAGAGATGTTTGTTTAGACTTACTAATGAACGTCTAAAAAGTCCTGAAAAATTTAAAGTGAGCGTTTGCCGCCATCTTGACAAATACATGCACTTTTTGGTTGTTTTGCATATATCTCGGAAAATATTGACTATTGAAAAAATAGTTATTAAAATAAAAGCTTAATTGTCTATAAAAAAGGCAGGTATTATTTAATTTTTTGACAACTATAATAGTTTGTACAACTTCAGGCTGTGAATGTCGCGTGAATAGCTAGTGAGCTCTAAATACTTTCTATATTATACAGTGTGTTTAAAAAAAAAGGTTCAAGACTTTCTGGGTACATAGTATTCATTATATACCGAGTAAAAAAGTTTAATAAACATAGGTCGGAAGCTCAACCATTTATGAGATTATAAACATTTTTGTGTATTGTTATGTATATTATTATGTTTTTGTATATTATTATTATGTTAATAATAATATCTTAATAATACCTTTTGTAGACAATTTAATAAGTTTTCATTTTGATAATAACTACTTTTCAAATAAAGTCAATGTTTTATGAGATATGCAAAAAAATGCGAAAAAAAGTGCACCTATTGTTCAAGATAACGGCCAACGCTCACCTTCAATTTTTCAGGACTTTAGACGTTCATTAGAAAGCCTATACAAACATCTCTACCAAGTTTCAAAACTATTGGAATTATTTTGTTCACTTGCTTCAATCGGACCTATTTTGACTGGACTAGGAGGATAAATTAAAAATGTAGCGAATGTTTCTTAGTACACATATTTCACTAAACAAACTTTTTTAAATACATTTTTTCGCGGATTTATGCTTATTTGATGTTATATGAAAGTTACATATGAACTTAGTGTTGCGACAATTATGTAGACCAGTGTAACTAAAACAATTACAGATATTGTCTATCGTGATTACAAAGAAGTAGAACAACCTCTTAAAAAGAAGAATGCGATTTAACTTATTAAAAATGGACTGCATGCAAGTGTTTTATTATTATACTTTGTATTAATTATTGTAATAATGTAATGCCAGAAGCGTCTATTTCGACGAGACTGGTTTAAATAAATACCAGAAGCGTCTATTTCGATGGGACTGGTTTATATAAATACCAGAAGCGTCTATTTCGACGGGACTGGTTTATATAAATAACAGAAGCGTCTATTTCGACGGGACTGGTTTAAATAAATACCAGAAGCGTCTATTTCGACGGGACTGGTTTATATAAATAACAGAAGCGTCTATTTCGACGGGACTGGTATATATAAATACCAGAAGCGTCTATTTGGACGGGACTGGTCCACATAAATACCAGAAACGTCTAATCCGACGGTACTGATAGTAATACGAACCAGAAGCGTTTGCTTTGACAGTATTGCTAATAAAACATTTCCAAGACATTACATTTTTATTTATGCTATTATAGTTTATTTTTAATAAAAATATGAGATGAAATATATATACATATATATGTAGTAAAAAAGAAGTAAAGGACTATTGTAATTTTTAAGAGGTTGTTTTATGTTTTAAGATTAATATGTACATGTAAATTACACAATATTATATAATATGACACAATACTGAACATTATTTTATAAGATGCTTTTTCATTAATTATTGTGTATATTTATGTTTATTATTATTTGCAGGCGACAGTTGCTGAAGAAGCAGTGCGAAAAAGCAAATGGCACTGAGGGTACAAAGAAATCTACCAATGTCCGGAAATCAGTGGAATCACTGGTTACTTTCGATACGATGGATGAGGAGCTTTGTACCCAGCAAACGTGTCCAGCTGTAACGCCGAAATGCACAGGTACGTACGATAATGTCCAATATCGCGAAGATGACGATATTGACAATTATAGTCTTGTTGAGGGCACGAAGGAACCTACTAATGTCCGGAAATCAGTGGAATCACTGGTTACTCCCGGTACGATGGATGTGAAGCTTTGTACCCAACAAACGTGCCTGGCTGTAACGCCAAAATGCACAGATACGTACGATAATGTCCAGTATTGCGAAAATAACGATATTAAACATTATATTTTTGTTGATGGTGCGAAGAAACCTACCTATGTCCGGATATCAGTGGAATCACTGGGTACTCCCGGTACGATGGATGTGGAGCTTCGTACTCAACAAACGTGTCCGGCTGTAACGCCGGAATGCACACATTATGCCCAACATTGGACATTACCTGAAGATGACGATATTGAGAATTCTACTCTTGTTATCGAGAAAGGCGGTACGGATACAGGTCGTATCGCAGAACATGAGCCTGTAGGTCGTCGCATTATAGACCCAACTTTTTACTTGAAAGAATTGCATCGAACATTTGACAATCATAAATATAAGACAACATTTCAATGCTCATTTGAAGATTGGACATGCGTAAAATCTCATCGCCTTGGGTTACTCACGCAATTCTTCTTCAAATGTCAAATGTGCAACTCTGAAGACAATTCTGAACCCGTAAAATCCGACAAAATATTAGATACTAATAGAGCTGCTGTAGCTGGAACAATAACAGTTGGAATTGGTTACGCCCAGCTAGAAGAGCTATGTATGTGCAGCCATGAACATTTCTTGCATGGCTGAACACACATACATTAAGTATCGCGAAGAGTTAGTTGACAGTTTTCTAGAAACAGTCATGGAAAGTATGAAAATGGCAGCCGAGGAAGAAAAACAACTCGCGATAGAAAAGAATGAAACGATAAATGGTATTCCATATATAACTGTTGTTGCGGATGGCAGTTGGATGAAGAGATCGTACGGTAAAGCGTACGATTCACTTTCAGGTGCAGGTGCCATAATCGGTCACCGCACAAGGAAAATTCTCTTTGTTGGCATCCGCAACAAATATTGCACGGTATGCGACGTAGCGGAGCGAAATCATTGTGAAGCCAAAACTCATAAATGCTACAAAAATTTTGATCGCAACGCAAGCTCCACAAGTATGGAGAGCGATGCCATTGCAGAAAGTTTCAATAGTAGCCTGGAAGTGCACGGATTGATATATAGAACACTTATCGCCGATGGCGACAGTAATGTATATCACTGTATACTCAAAAATGATCCATAACGCGAAATAAAAATAAGGGTAATAAAAATAGAATGTACCAACCATTTGCTTCGTAATCTGAGCAATAAATTAAAAAACGTGGCTGAAACAACTCAACCAAAAGGGCAAAAAAGGAAACGTAATTTTGCACAGCTTAGAAATGTTATAAAGAGCAACATTTTACCAATGCGAAAAAAGGTGATAGAACTAGCTTCTTCACGAAGAGGAGAAAACATACCTCCTCATTTGCAGGCTACAAAATTACGAGATGATGTTTATAACATGAGTCCTAACCACGTATTTGGTGAGCATACAGAATGTCAGAAACGCGGTCGTAAATGCGAAGATGCAACGAAAACAAACTACGTAGACGATCTGAAAAAGCATGGTCTGTACCAAAAAATACAGATTGCTTTAAGATATATAGCAGCTCATTCAGAAAGTTTGCTGTTAAATTACACGAATAATCCTGCAGAATCGTTCAATTCCATAATCTGCAAAGAAATTGGCGGAAAGCGCGTTAATTTTGGCAAACGAGGCTCTTAGAATGCTAGAGTTTTGGGATCAACTGTGCAATACAATACACAAGATATCCTTACAAGAGTGCATAAGGTCAGAGGTAAAGCAGTTCCACCTGTTGTCGAGAAACTGGAGCAGCGATGGCAAATAAAAGTTGCGAGAACCAGAGAATCTCGACAAATCGATGGAAGGCAAAAAAGATCGCAAAAACCAGACGTTACCGATGATGTATTCGAAAAAAATCGGTAACAACATTTTAAGATGTTGGCTGAAAACGCGAAAAACAGGAAGCAGATTGAACAGAACACAATAGATCAACGTGATTCTGAGCTGTGGTAATTCACAAAAAGTCTCATGTTGACAGCATCCAATTTTGGAAAGATATGTCGTATGAGACTGGAAACGCCTCGTGCATCAACAGTGAAAGACATTTTGTTTCCTCCGTGCATTGACACTGTAGCCATGAAATATGGTCGCGATCGAGAGGAGGCTGCGAAAAAAGAGTTAGCCGCAAAACTCAAGAAACAAATAAAACCTTGCGGATTGTTTATTGACGGTGAAAATCCATTCCTGGGTGCTTCTCCCGATGGGCTCATTGACGAAGATGGTCTGGTGGAGATTAAATGTCTTAAGTCGGCTGAAAATTCAACAGCAGAAGAAGCCATAGAAACATCGGTTTCCTTGAGGAACATTTTTTATAAAAATAATCGTAACAATATGAATAAAAATCATCGATTTTTTTATCAGGTTCAAGGTCAATTAAACATAACGCAACGAGAATATTGCATTTTTGCTGTATGGACACCAAAAGTCATGAAAATAGTGCGTGTAAATAGAGACAATGCTTTTTGGGAAACTAATATGCTGCCTTTGCTAAAACGCTTCTACCACGATAGCATGCTTCCGGAAATCTTGGATAGTCGTCATAAAAGGAATACGTCTATAAGGGAGCCAAGATATATTATAGAAGCACAGAAAGCAAGTAAAAAATTAAGTAGTCGAAAAACTATTGAGCAAAATGCAGTAAAGAGCGAAAATTTTATTAATGAAAATAACGAAACGTTAAAATGTGACATTTTGCCGATGAAAACAGCAATTACCACTGCTATGATTGCTCAAGATATGGAGCAGGATGATGATTGTACATACATTGGTACAAGCTACAAGCGAGATATAACCGAAGAGAATAAGGCAAGACGAATAATAAATTTAGATAAAGTTATTATACCTATTTCCATTGTGAGAGAGAATGTCTTGTCTGGCAACGAATTAACGGACGAATCAATAGATGAATTTTTACGCATTGTGAGACAAAATACTCCTTTTAAAACGCAAAGTGTACAGTATCAAGGATTGCCTGATTATATTGACGCTAGTAAAAGCGATTTAAGCTTACAAATAATTGAAGAAAAAAATCAATACGTTGCAGAGGGAATTCAACACTGGCGATGTATATTTTGTGATGGCACCAAACTGTTCGTATATGACAGTATACCTGACTGTACATACGACAGATTGGTGCTCAAGGAAAGAGAATATATAAAGCGTCGATATCCAAAAATAAGGTAAAGTGATATTATTTTTGAGAAAGTCGATGCACAACCAGACGGTACAAGTTGCGGAATTTACGCCGCAGCTTTTGCCACAACTGTAGCCTTAGGAGGCAATCTTTGTGATGAAAAATATTCCAAAAACGTAAACATCTGTCGTTATTTCCAACACGTTCATAGTACTATTTACAAAGTTACGATATGTATAAATATATTGTTTAGATAAAACATGTCTCAATTAATAAAATATTTTTTTGGTATTGGAAAACTAAATGTTAGAGCGTCTGTCCTGATGCAACTGGCAAAATAAAATGCCACAAACGTTTATCCGGACGGTACTGATAATAATAAAAATCAGATACGTCTATTCTGACGGTAGTAACAAAACAAAATGTCACAAGCGTGTATTCGGACGGTACTGTTATAATAAAAATCAAATGCGTCTGTTCTGACGATACTGAAAAAGTAAAATGTCAGAAACGTCTATTCAGACTGTTGAGTATAATAAAAATCAGATGCGTCTGTTCTGACAGTAGTAACAAAATAAAATGCCACAAGCGTGTATTCGGACGGTACTGATTATAATAAAAATCAGATGCGTCTATTGTGACGGTAGTGACAAAATAAAATGCCACAACCGTGTATTCAGACGGTACTGATTATAATAAAAATCAGATGCGTCTGTTCTGACGGTAGTGACAAAATAAAATGCCACAAGCG
>NW_020216478.1:0-17621 GCF_003070985.1 Temnothorax curvispinosus | reverse complement strand
ATAAAAAGATGTTTTTATTGTACAAAACGGACATTTTATTTCAACCAAGAAAAAGATAATCTAATCAAAGTCTAAAAGACATATATTTTTATTAAACAAATCGAAATTTTTAAATTTGTATCACAAAATCTATTTCAAGAATCGATTTTTCGAGTTGAGAAAAGATCGATTCAGAATCGTACTCTCGAACAACTCGAACATTCCTGGCGCGTAGTATCGAAGTATCGACGCGCCACGCGCCTGCGGACTGCGGACAGTGCGGACGCGGTTTTTCACCGTTTGAAACAGTTCGGCGGGGGGGATCAGGGGGGTTGAAAATCGCGCGAATACCACACACACGTGCGACATGTTCGGGTCGACGACGCTTCGGAGAGCCGTGTTGCTCGTCGTCCTCGTCGCCACGTTCCACGCCGCGACGGTCTCCGCGACGCACCGACTGAACGTGCCCCGCATCCTGTTGCCCGTGTTCAACAACTTCGCGGTGAATTTCACGCTGGAGGTGACGGACGGCAGTTGCTACAAATGGTGACTATATATACTTCTTTTTCTGTTCCGTTCCTCGCACCGCGTGGTCGCGCGAGCTGGCGCGAATCACGCTGCGTCGCTAATCACGCGGAATCGCTCTCGTCTCCGTGGAGCGTGAATATTCCGTCGCGCGGCACGTTGCCGGTCGCACCATAACCTCATCGCGGCCGTCCGCGGTCCCCGCATCCTTTCCTTTGCGGCAGCAATGACGTAGTAATTACCCGCGAATTGAAGATTGTTCACGCGGCGCGTGATGCAGCGCGATCTTTCGTTTTAAGACAGAACGGGCGGATATATTTGCGGAATTGTTTAATATTCAAGTAATACTTGAGTATTCAGGTACTCTTAAATTACAGCTTTAATTATGTCTGCGTACAGTAAATTTCGCGTTGTAGGGAAATTCTTTTGAAATATTTGATTTTTCCGGTTTTTTTTTCTATGATCTCCGTTCTCCACAGGTCGACCTCACGGTTAGACATCATCCAGCTGATCCCCATAAATGAGAACTTCGACAGGACATGTTCGCCAGCGATATTGATTCAAACCATAACGAGAGAACTGACGAGAAATACCGTGATCGTTTTGGCAGAAGATATCAATACCGGCCACTTTCTGCGATGCGACGTTATAGTGGACGCAATTTTCTCACTGAATCTCATTACCACCACGAGAGAATTGTATATCGAGGATATACCTGAAGCGTTCGAGGTACGGGCGTACGATGAGCACGGAAACGAGTTTACGACTCTGGCGGGCATTGAATTTGTGTGGACTATCGGCGACGCCGACAAACACGTGTCGTCCGACGGCAAATTTGCGAGTAATGTGTTGCGTTTCATGACCTACGAGGAGTCGCAGTACGAAAGACCCGTTAGTATAGCTACATTGGACAGCGTCGGCAAAAGGGGTCACATTATTCTCATACAAGGTGTCAGGACCGGCACGGCTAAGGTATCCGTTAGACTGCCACATTCGGAGTACAAGTATGTCCCATCTATAGAGCTGGAGCTGGTCGTCATCGCCAACTTGATCATCATTCCACCAGAGATAACGATAATGGCACAGGACAGCTTTAGATACAAGATAATGCACACTCGTCAGGGTCGCCTGGAGGAGATCAGCCTGCCTTTGAGTCAGTATTACTTGGAGGCCGAGAATCCCGACATCCTGGAGATCGATAACGACCACGATTTCGCCTACGGGCGTACATTGGGACGTACGAAGGTGTTTCTACACGACAAGAATGTCCGCGAGGAGTATCCGGTTGTTCTACCATCCGCCATAGTTAACGTACACGAAGTCGCGTACATCTCCCTTTCTGTTTTGCCGAACAGAAACTGGGGATTGGTGTTGGGTCACGCTCACGAGATCGTCGTTGAACTCTACGACAGCAAAGATCATAAATTCCACATTGGAGAAGGCGTGGAAGTGTCCATGAAGATGGACGAGCAATATCTGGAGCCCAAGTCGATTACGCAAAATGGCACTTATGCCGTCGTGATACCGATCACTTGCGGGACGACGATCGTGGAGGCAACGCTACGCGGTATAATCGATGAACGTGGCAAAAGGATTACCTTCGAGCCTCAGCTCTCCACTAGGGTCGAACTCACGACACACACCCCGGTGAAGGTTCAACCTCGCGTCTTGGCTGTTCCATGGGACGTCGTGAACAAATCCAGGTGAGCATAGAGGAATTGTTAATACGTCGAAAGAATTAATATAGATTTCTCTTTTATCGCTTTCTATCATTGTATTCCAGATTCGACATAATGTTGAAGGCGAGCGGGGGAGATGGGTCGTACGTTTGGTCCAGCAGACAACCGTCGATACTGGCCGTCTCGCAGAACGGCGGTATCAGAATTCTGTCAGCAGGTACGGCGGAGGTAGTCGTCACAATGGCGAGAAATCAATATAACAGAGACACGGCGAAGATACACGTATTGTCGCCTGTAAAGCTGAAAATTGTCGACTATAACATGGAGGCGGCCATAGGAGAACCCATTCATTTGCACGTCGCGTTATTTGGAATACTGCTCAACGGATCCGACGCCAAAGAAATACCTTTCAGCGATTGCAAGGATCTCGATTTCGAGGTGCATATCCCGGACGTGAACTTCGTGCGGAGTTACGATAAGAACGTTCAACCGATCGGCGTTGCGTGCGCCGTAATAACCGTGACAAATTATCGCTACGTCGGGACGTCCGACGTAACCGTTGCCTACAACGCGAACAACAACGACGTGATCGATCATTATTTGACAGATAACGTCACCGTGTCGGCATACGAACCACTCACGGCGATACACCCCGGGAGCAAGGAAACGTTACTTGCTGTGGGATCCTCGAGGTACGTGGTGTTCAGGGGCGGACCGCTGCCATGGACGAACAAGTCCCAAGATTACTCACGGGAGATACAACTGTCGAACGAGGAGATCGCCGAGGTGGCTGAATACGAGGACACGTTGAGCGGACCCTTCGACAGAACCGTGTTCAAGGTGATCTGCAAGGCGTTGGGCAAAACCGCGCTGACGTACACGGTGTCGAACGTGCCTCTGTTCTCGAACTGTCGGCACACTCACGCGTCGGAAACGATCGAGATTGTCTGCGGCAAGCCCAGGTACATTTACCTGCAGCCGGAATTCAAAGGGGCACACGACAAAAATTGTCCGATCGGTCAGAACACGGACAAGATAATCGCGCACAGCGATAAGCGTCTGAAGATCGCTGTAATTGTCAAGGACGAGGACGGTAGGCGGTTCGACAATATCACGAGCTTGAACATCGAGTGGAATCTGAAGCCGTCGGGCAGCGGCACCGTAGAAATCCAGTCCAGCACGATGGAGGAGACTTGGACGGACATGGACGTGATTCTGCCGAAGAGTCACTATCAAAATATCATCTTCAAGAAGCATCACGGCGTTCTCACGATATTCGCGACTGTGACCGGCTACCAGAAGCTTGTTCTAAATAGACTGAAACTCACGCCGGAGTGGCCACCGTTTCCCGTCGAGAATGAAAGAGGTGGAGTGGAGACGCCGCTGATAGAAGCCTCCATAGAGGCAACTCTGGTGAACGACACCGTCATCAGCCCCAGTAAATTGATAATTCTGAACGATTCGAGCATGAAGTCGTACTTGCAGGTCAGCCAAGGCTCCGGTTACTACGAGTTCATTCTCAGTTCGAAAGATATAGCGGATATTCGATACATGGACACGACGAGGACGATCAGCGTGACGCCGAAGAAGCCGGGTGAGCTTCATATAGCACTGATGGATCTCTGCCTACCCTCGAAGTTAGCGGAGGTGCACGTGGAGGTTCAACAACTCGCGGCGATCGAGGTGGACACCGTAGATAAGATTGAAAAGGGGAAATGCGTGACAGCCGCGTTGAGACTCTACGACACGAACGATCATGTTGTGAAACTGCCGTCTCTTGGCGCGCTAGAATTCCACGCTGAGATCGACAACGAGCATATCGAGATCAAGCAGTTGCCCGCAACCGAACAAGACATCGCGCCCTACGAGCGAATCCTGTACAAAATTCACGGCTTGTCTGAGGGCGAAAGTCAGCTGACGTTCGTGAAGACAGGTGACCGTGAGATACGCAGCGAGCCGGTCACCGTGCAGGTGTTCGTCCCGCTGCGGGTGCAGCCGAGGAATCTGACGATACTGATCGGCACCATTTATCAGATGCAGACCGTCGGCGGCCCGCCTAACGCCGAGATCGAATTCACAACGGAGAGCGGCGATATCCTGCGCGTCGATCGCAACGGGATTCTCGAGGGGAAGTCGGCGGGCTGGACCGGGATTCACGTGCGCGCCGTTGGTCTCGACGCCAAAGGCAACAAGGTGGTCTACTCGGAGGATCGCGCCGATATATACGTGCTGCATCTCGAGGGAGTGAAGATCTCGACCCCGGTGAACAGGGTGAGAGCAGGCGCGACGTTTCCCCTCTGGGCATTCGGTATCCCCGATTATCTGACGCCCCTCATCATCGGCTCCATGCAGTTGCAGCTGAGTTTCGCGTGGTCGTCGAGCGATCCTGGTCTGTTGACTTTACACAACATGTACGAGGGCACCGGCATCAACATCAGATACCAGAATCAGGTGTCGCTGAGAGCCAGGGCTGTGAGCCCAGGTGTGGCGACGATCTACTTGAACGCCACCGTGCCCTGCAACATGCTGTCCAGTTACAGCAAGAACGACATCATATATACCACGTTCGTGAAGATCGAGATCTTCGAGGAGCTGCGCCTGACCGAGCCGCCATCGTCGGCAAACTCGATATCGACGCTACTGATGTCACCGAATTCCGTTCTACGGCTGCAAACCAATCGCGACCGGCACGGCACGACGACCTACAGGATCTTATCGGGCACGCACGGCGACGAATTCGAGGACCCGCGCGCCTTGACGCCCGCCGCGAAGGCCGTGACCGTGGAGAAGAACGGAATCGTGCGATCCGGTGAGAATTACGGTCAGACGATTATCTCCGTTACGAATACGGAAGCGTACAACTTGAGGCAATCGTTGACGGTGGTCGTCGAGGTCAAGCCTATTCATTACATGATGCTCTCCCTGAAATCCAAACTGCGCATACGGAACGGCGAGGAGCTGAACATGTTACCGAAGGGAATGGAGCTGGATTACATCGTTGAATATTACGACAATGTAGGAAACAAATTCCACGCTGCCGAGACGAACGTTAAGGCCATGCTGAATCGCGCCGATCTAGCGTCGTTCACCGCGGGCGCGGGTAACGTCATTACCGCCAGGTTTCTGGAAAATGGCGAGCTGGTCATCAAGACCTTCAACGAGAAACATCCCAATGGAATGTTCGACTACGTTCACATGATGATCGGCGATATCATATTTCCCACGAAGACCACCCTGACGATTGGCGATATAATATGCTTCTCCATGCCGCTTCTCTCGTCCGACGGTGATCCGGGATACTGGCAGTCCTCCGCGCCCGAGATATTGTCGGTGGATCCCCTCACGGGTATAGGTCGCGCCCGAAACGTCGGCCACGCCGTTATAAAACACAGCCTCGCGACGCACGTGCAGAGTGAGATAGAAGTCAACGTTTTACCAGTCGCACGGGTAATTAATCACTTAACAAAGAAATATAACATATCATAATGTGGCGCGGTATACGTCGTAATAAAGTGATTTTTTTTCGCACAGGTATCCATCGTTCCTTTGAGAGGAAGAAACATCACCGGCACGGAAATCTTCAGCGTTCCGCTCGTGCTGAAGAGTAAGGACGAGGAGATCAAGGAGAATAACGTGTTGGCTAGAGGCTTAGGCGGTTGTCGGACGTTATCGTCATTTGCATTGAACACGTTTCCCTACGCGTGTAACATCCAGTTCGTCTCGTCGAGTTCGTCGATTGGCGTGAAGGACTTGTTCGTCGTGAAGCCGCGATTCGATATCGTGACAGGTTGGTGCAGTCTTATTATCGCGCACGATGAAAGATAAAGATACGTTTGTTGCAACGATTTTTTCATTTGTTTATCACAGGCTTTTATTATTGCGACATCATACCAATGAGTTCTCCGACTATAGCCGCCAGTGTGTTGGAAAGCCGTATTCAAATTAGCGTCCAGAGCCGTGACATCGAGTCAGCAGCTCTGGAACTCGCTTATTTGCCACCTGTGTACGTCGACGCCAAGGAGATCACGTTTGTCACCACTCAAAGTGTTGGTGGTGTGCTGTCGACATCGTTTGAGGTGTATGGATTGTCGTCGGTGTTACAGTATCTCAATGTGAGTCGTTTGTTTAAGAATCTAAAAAAAAAAATTTTTTTTTAAATCTGATCTGAAAATTTTAGACTTACGCATAAGAAATAACGCAATAAAAATTATTTATTAGGTCTTTTAACTTTATTGAATTATTTATTTTTTATTGGAATTGTGTGATGCTAATAGTTAATTTATGATATTTGCTAAACATTAATATTCTTTTTGTATATCTCTTTTTAAATTTTATGAAATATAATACTATTTACATTTTTTTCTATCAGATCGCTGTACCGGATGGTGTGGCCGTCACTTGGCAATACGTCTCCAAATCTACAATACAGTACAGATTGCGTTTAATGCATAATCAGGACGAAATTCAGGGACAAAAAATGTTCATTTCTAACGATTTGACCAAGCAAAACATATCTGTAAGTAAGCTGTATGGGGGTTTTAAACGCATTTACTTGCCGGACGTTATAGCGATAGTCATTAAATGATATCACGCGTTTCTTTCCAGCTTCACATACGCGTGGCAAGATACAGTCAATTCATCCCTATGTCCGGAGTACAATGGGTGAATTACATGTATTTCCACAGATACACGCTGGGAACATTCGCTGTTATTGTGATCACCATCTTTTATGGTAAGACGAAAGTCAAATTTTTTTAATAAAATAAGTTTACGTTATTTTCAGTATTACTAACGAAAGTTGTGGATTTTTCAGTCTGGAAACACAAAGTGGCAGCTGTTGATTTAACAGTCAGGAATAGAGGTATTTTTGGTACGTACCATTCTTTTTTGTTTCCCCCGTTTTGATATTTTATTCATTGACATTAATTTTATGATGTTTGTCGTACGACGTTTTTCTCAATATAGCATTTGTGATATTAATGATGGTTTTTTTTTACAGCTGACAAATCTCCGCCGATGATAAGGAAAACGATCTGTACTCCGTGTACAACTACTCCGACTACTCCCACGACTCCCAGCCCGCGAACTCCGCCATTAAGGCCGTTCTCGGCGTTCGAATCGTCTGTTTACGGTGACCCGCGTAGTTTCGGCACACCGTATATCAGGAGGAGAGATATATGTTAGAAAAAGATATGTTAGGAGAGTTAAAATCGAGTACAGAGCAGCTCGGAATTGTTGACAAAGATTCGTTAGAAAATAACGTCCGTTCCCCTATCCACAATAAGAAACATTATTTAAATTTAAGATGCTCAGTTTCATGAGAAAAATTTAGTTTTGTCGACGTAAAGCGACTAATACGGATAACGACTGATGCTTTCATTAAAAATGATTCATTATAAATTAGTATAATAATAATTACAGAATTGTGCCTTAAAGGGGTCAAAATTATCATCCGTTCTTTTTATGTATGGAAACAGGTCCATTTCTTGGGGAAAAAAAAACAAGCTCAGTTTTTGTGAAACGTTTGTATTTTCGCTTGACGTGACACACATATATGACATTATTGTACATATTTATATGACTTTGGGACAATTGTGTGTGCGTGTGCGTGTAAAGAATGATTATAACAGTCTGTTAACATTGCCATGATCCATGATTCTTCGTGTATCATCTTCATTTTAATAACGATATAGTTCCTAGTCATAAAACTATATATTTTTGTTTACATAAATAAAACGGCAGCCAACTTATTGTTCGATATACACGATATATTATCGTATATTATCACAGAAAGGAAACCTTATTTTTTTATATTTTGTGAAGCTGTGATATATACACGTTTGTAGGACATATGTATAGCGTAGCAATTTTTCAAGTTGTATTCTAAGTTAAGTATAGGAGTGCTTAGAAGAATAAGAATATCTAGAGTTACTCGCTTATCAAATAAAGATCCGGTATAAAGTCCGAACATAATATAATGATTTTTGAGAAGAAAAGATATTTCACCGTAAAACAAAAAGTCCCAATATAATTGGGTAAACAAACCATTTCCATTCTTTGGACGATGGAAATTCAGATAGCAAGAAGTTGAATTCTTAAATAAATAAAGTGCAACATGATGTTCATAAATAGTGTCACGTTTATTACAAAAGTAGATGTAAGTAGTAGAACAGTCGTGTTTCTTACAATGATATAGGAAAATTTATAAAGTGACCTAGAAATTCCTGGAAACGACTCTAACATACAATCAGTGTTTTTTTGTGTTCTTCAGCAATTTCTCGTATTTACTTTTACTCGAGTACCACAAGGCGAATGGAATGAGCAGGGAAGGTAGAGTCATCACGGCGAACGCGGCCCAATCGATCTATGAAACATAACAAAACAGGATTATAAGGCGATAAAATTTAACTCTATAGTATATACATGGATTTATCTAATTTTAAACTAAGACTTTAGGGAATAATTATTGTAATTTTGTTATAAAGGAAACGATATAGAATAATTATAATCTTACTCGAAAAGGAAAAAATAAGATTAAATATTGTGTTATAAATTAAAAAAATAAAAACAAGTAGTACAGTTATAATATGTACATACTGTAATATACAAGACTACTGTAAAATACATAGTATTTAGTTTCACATTGTAATCCACATAAGCGATTAAGTTTCTTTCTAAAGTTTGTATAATTATAAGGCTACCTATCTCGGCGATGTCTTGTAACTCTTTTACAACATCTTAATATACGATCGTTACACAAGTACATATGTTCATACTTACCACGTGAGATGAAAACTGTTTGTCGTAATCCCTGTATGCCACGATGAGCCCCTCGCCAGGCTCGCTACTCACAGCCACCTGTAGCCGGGGAGCATCTTCCTTGCGGCGATAGAGAACCTCGGCCGAAGTGAAGTTGAAATATCCAAACTTACGCGGCCTCACAACCACGGTGTGGCTCACGTTGGTGTACGGTGGCACGCGATCGATCCTAGCGTTTAACTCGCCGCTCACGTGAGTGAAGTGATCCGGATGGAACGAATTGTCTGTGATCTCGACCTCCAATGCTGCCACGTTGCCGGTGTTGTAAATAGTGTACTGCAAATTTTGTTTTCGTTGCATTAGTAATATTTTTTAATAAATGCAGACTGCGCCAAGTAAAAAATAATATTTCGTAGAAAACATTTGTAGAAATAGAGGTCAGTAAAGGAACGCTTCAATGTAATTACTATGTACAGATGTCAAAAACTTGAAATATAGGCGAAATCTTCCTTTCTCGTTACCTTAATAACTATGTCCATATTTTCTACCAGGTATTTATTGAGTATCTGTTTGGACACTAATAATCTAGCAGCCTCTTCCTCCTCCTCTGCGTACACAGCTACGCACAGCGCAGCGAACGCCGCAAGCAAGATGTGCCACTTCATACTGCAAGATAAAAGACTTCATTAGTTACTTTGTCATCAATTTTCGCTGCGAAACACTGTTTACGCGTATGAATTCACCGACGTCAGTCGCGTAGTTCGCACATCGCAATACTTTATGTCAACCTTATGTAAATTTATTTACGCGTCTCGACGATTCTGCCGTTAAGCGCAATTCTGACAGATACGTGTAAAAGTAACCAAGTGAATTGTACGAAATTTCCAGAACATATTTCAGAGATTACTAAACACGAAACACGATCGTCTCGCGCGCTGGAACAGCTGTTAACGTCTCGTTTTCTGGAGCAGAAGTTCGTGAACGCGTGCCAGCAAGCACAAATCGGTCAGTTCCGCGGGAAAAATCGTCGGGTCTCGTTGAAATAGAAAAAAACGTACGTGAAAGTAAAACTCACATTTTTTTCTCCGTGCGGACGTTCGACGGCCGGTGATTACTGTCGTCCCGATGTCTCCAAACGCGCGAAACGTCTCTCGTGTCAGCTGCTCTCAGTGCCGGACGCGGGCGCACCATACGACGGCGTGCGAGCCACCGGGACGGGAGACACTCGCGAGCTCTCGCGAGAGCAGTGCCAACGGCGCCTCGTCCGCTGCCACGTTTCCGACACGGGATGATAGGTCCGCGTACACATCGTTATTTCCGGTACGCGCTGCAAGCGCGCGAAGATGGCGGCGCGACGCGGTGGCGCGCGTCGTTTGCTATTTTATACATTTTAAAACATTCAACAACGCTGGAATATTTTATTACGCATACGGCAAGTTGCCAGCGTCATAAGGAAAATCACAGGTCTGCGCGATTTTGCTCAGACGCGCTTTGCTATCTGGGAAAACGAGTGCCGAATGCCGAAAAATTGAACAAAAAAAATATGCTAGCTATATAACTTTGATAAATCCGGATTGTAAGGAGTTTTCAGTATCGACTGCGAGAAATAAAACGGAATTTTATTGTTGTAACAAAAAAGTAGATGCCGATCATTTGTTGATCATGCGTCTCCTTCGATTCACAAACGATAATAAAATTAATAAAATTATCGCTGCGTAAGTGTAAAAAGTGCAAGTGCGGAAGTATAAAGTGCCGAAGGAGTCGCTACACGTTGACGATCAGCTGATCGTGACAGTCGCCCAATTGTTAACTGTGATGAATGAACACGAGTGATTCCGTCGCTTCGATTTTAGGTTCGAATTTAGAAGAATCTTGGCAAGAGGGAAAGATAAAAAAAAAAAAAAAACGCGGAGCAGCGCATCCCGAAAGGAACGGATGTTTATTTTTAGAGGAGTACCACACCGCGACCTGTGACGACCCTGATATGTTTCACGTGACGCGGGTCAAGGCGCGGTATTGTTAGAGGGTTAATATTTACATCTCTCGAGATGTCGAACTGACGATCCGCGTGATATATTTAAAACTGCAGACTTTTGATCGCCCGATGCGATAAATCTGGTATAAGCGATGGCCGCCAAAGTGTATCAACCCGATCAGGAGCTGGAAACGAAAGTTAAGAAAGGTTAGCCGTTTGTCTTGGCAACTTTCCTAATTCCCTTTCCGTCTCTCCCCTTTCCGCTAAAATTCGCTTTTGACGTCACGAGTCGAGTAAACTCAATAAATCCGCTCTTTTTCCACGTCGCGATCCGCTTTTTAACGAATATAAATAGAGATCGCGATGCGTGTGATGAGGTTAACGTTGATACGTGACGTTGATGCGTGAAAAAATATGAATATTGATCCACGCGATGACAAATCTCGTTGTTGCAGCGACGGAGCGGATATCGGAGAACATGCACATCGTCGCGAACGAGCCGTCGCTCGCGTTTTACAGGCTGCAGGAACACGTGAGGAAGGCGCTGCCGCCGATGGTGGAGAAGCGCGTGGAGGTGCTGGCGCTGCAGCAACAGCTGCTGGGCAGGTGCTACGACGTGGAGTACGCGGTCAGCGCGATCCGTACGATGCACGGCGCCGGGAAGAGCTTCGAGAATACCCTGGAGTTCATCAAGAACGCGATATTCTTCAAGCAGCAGCTCAAGTACGAGGAGCAGAGGCGGCACAAGAAGGACGGCAGCCGGGACTCCGTCTACAAGAGGCTGTCGGCGCACATCCCGACGCTGGACCACCTGCCGGACGAGATATCCGACGTGGTGCGGGAAACGGCGAACCGCGTCGAGTCGATGATGAATCACGCCCGACACTCGGGCGAGACGCAACGATCGGCCGCCACGCACAATTAGAAGGGACGGGGCGGAGGGACGCTCGGTTTTTCTGTGATAACAGCTCGCTCGTCCGCGAGTTTTGTAGATTGCGACGCCGCGTATATAATATTATTGATATAATAAACATGACATAAACATTTATACTTTTGTTCTTTTGTTCGTTACAGGTATCATTATTTATTATTGTAAGGCAGTGTGCGCCTCTAGTCTTACGGCTAAAATTACGTTTTTATCAATTCTTTTTCTTTATGTTACATTTACATTTCGATAAATATACGTTTCAATAGTGGCTCGAGTTCGTATTGCATTTCAAATGACATTACTGACAACTGACGACTCCTTTTAATTGCAAAACGTTTTTGTCATTTTGACGTCAGAACATTTTAAATATAAAATTCAAATATTCATTTGAATCAGATACCATCAAACGCGCATCGGTAATGTCATCTCACTTTTACATTGGGCAAAAGGCACGCAAATCTCGCGAATGATATTGCAAACATTTATGCGGAGTCGAACGATACTTTTATTCTTGACTGGTAGCGCATCTGCGAATGTATAAGCAGAATCGCAGAGTTATTAACATACACTGTTTTCTCGACGAGTTTTGTATGTCTTACCGGTGTATACGCCACAATCGAATTTTCCAGAGTTGTACTGTAAATTTCAGAAATATATCTACATGGATTGTTTACGTATTGCTTATGTTATGTTTAAACGATTCTTTTTTTCATGCAGACAATATAAGTAATGTAAATTATAAATTGAATGATCGATTGATTAATTTCCTTGAACTTGTATTTTTGCAAACAGTCTCACAAAGATAAAAAATAGTTTTAGACTTGTTAGTTATGTTAGATGCATTTCAATTAAAATTTTTTTATTTATTAACTGTACAGTGACAAAAAAGATGCATGATATCAATATAGAAATATTATTTACGTTATTCCTCTATAGCTTTTAAATGACAAAAAGCAGCATATTGTTTAGCTCACAGTTGCATTGCAACACGCACAATATGCATGTTTCTCTTCTTTTTCCATAAGTATAAGATCAAAATTTTTAAAACTATTGTTAATTTTTCTAACATCCTAAAAATTGTACCCAAATCAAATAATAGCATTAAAAATAAAATTGTAAACGAAATACATAAATTTCTGATTTTTGTGATAAAATATAAATTTTCGATGATCCTCCCCATAGATTACTGATTATTTACATATAGACGACACGACATTATATATTCACCTAGATGTAAATTATATTTTAATTACGCGTTCAACCCTGGAATTTTTATTATCGTATGCATACATTAATAATAAATTATTATTATTAGTATAATGTAATATATAATTAAATGAAACTATATTTTCATGGATAACCCGCCGAATGACGTATTTTTCACTTTTCGTCATTATTCAGTCATTTAAGTATGTCATTCAAAATTTTTTACAAAATCTCGAAAAATTTCTCCAGTCACCAACGCGCGATCATTAATTAAGGCGCCGGTTACCACTACCGTAACAACTATGATCAATCGTGTCTGCTCGCGGGACAATTCGCCACGTGTTCGCCGGTCGGAAGTCGGAAGGGCCGATGATGTACCGATCTGACAACGAGTCCGGCAAGGATGCGCGATCAATACATGACGCAACCTGTTCCCGAAATGTCGGGTAGATGTCGTAATAAAAAGGAGTTCGTCGCACCACGAGTGACCACGTCCCACCCCACGTCCACGACTGGATTAGTGGATCATGTGGGATTATGCAGCACGCACGGCGCACGGTTTCGGTGCGGTTGCAACAGTGCGATCGTGGGTGACGGGAGCATGAAGGGCTGACTGAAGGGTCGGCGTACGCATCGGAGGGGACAGTCGAGGGCTGACACGCCGCGGACGGATACCTTTTCGGCGGTGTCGCCGTATCAGCGACACATCTCCGGCGGGGATCGCAACGTGAGTCAGTTTGCCGTTTTCGCCCGTATAGGTTATGTGACTGCAGCGGACGGCGGACGGCGGACGGCGGAGCGTGCGACGCTCCGACGATCGGAGATCGGGGGATATTTGTCGCACGTGCGTGTAATAACGCACGACCGATCGATCGACGAGCAAATTTTTCGAATTCTGATACAATCTCGGGTATTCGAGTGATAACGCTCGCATATCACCCTTCCACCCCCCTTTCGTAGAAATTTAAGCTCGTTTGGCAACGGGATCGAACGATGGATTTTCGCGTTTCGTAACGGATTAGATATCATCACTCATCACTGCTGCCGTTAGCGTAAAATTTTTGGGGGGGAAAACTTTGGAAACTAAAAAAACAAATAAATAAAAAATAAAAGGAATGCAATTTAAAGTTTGACTTGTTAGGTTAATGTTACTTCACTCGAAATTATCATATATTTACGTTTACGTATATATTGCGGGAAACGAGTTTCTCTCGTTCCCGAAACTTTCTTATGTACACTCTACCGGCAGGAATGCCTGGACATAATACATATACATATACATGTACATGTATGTCATATACATATCAAAATGTCCAGGCATTCCTGCCGGTCAGTATACGTTCGTAAACATATCTTTTAAATTAATAACAAAGAAGTCAACGAAATGGGCAAAGCTAAGTGAGAAGGACAACGGCCTTCGAGCATAATAATATGTTGGTTTAAAAGAAAATCAAGTTGATTTAAAGAAAATAATGAAAATATGATATATTGTTAGTCTTCATCCTCAACTGTAATAATTTGATATAAAATAGAATAAGTGAGTCAAGATTAAAATTATAAAAAGGAAGAAAACGTGTCCTTTGAATTTGGAGCATTTTTAAGTAATACTTGCACACGCGCGTGTACATATTATAGTATATTCTCGTTTTTACAAGCAATTCTTATTTGTTGTTCTTATCAATGTTTATTTGAATAATGGTTGCGTTAGTATATTATATGCCCCCCTTATCTCTCTCTCTTTCTCTCCTTCTCTCTCAAACAATTTGCAGCAACAATTTATATATCTTTGCTGTAAGTCCGGGTCTACTTTTTTCCAACTGAACTTTTTGTACGGTTCATCTTTTCTTTTTTTCTCTTCAATGTGAAACACGCATATTGTTGCGACTCAAATCGAATCGGAGTCACGCGTCGCGCGATCACACGACGCACTTTAACCCTTAAATGCGCAGTTTTTCATATAGCTGTTGATAGTAATACTTAAAGAACTGGAATTCCCAGTTGGAGACGCGACAATAAGTTGAGGCTTATCTCAAACTTTTTTTTTTTAAAAGTTTTACATGTATGCAAAGCGACTTTTCGATGCTCCGCGTACTTTCCCTCATGAAGTTCGAAATAAAACGCGCTTTGCAGATCTGTAAACAGCCCTTCTGGTTCTTCTTTCCCTTTTGGATGGAAAGGTCGTTCCAGAAAATAGTCAGAACGCTACGAAAAATTGCGCATTTAAGAGTTAAATCCCGCTGCGACGACCGATTCCGAGTCGGCTCGCTTACTGGGCGCACCGACATTTAGAAATAGAGATTTTCGTTGAACGTATCGTCTATTATTACGCGGTTCGCCGACTCGATTGTGCCACGTAGGGTGTACACACGCATAACTTCGTCGTGCATAATTTGGACGGTCACGTACACGCACATACGGACTTCTTTAGAAAGTGTGACAGGAAGCGATAGATTAGGCGAGCAAACTTTCGTCACGCGCGCAAATTAAAAGGCAAAACTGGCAAAATTGCCCGTAAATTGAAAGATTCTATGTTCGCACGGAGGTGATAACGCCGAATATGCGGATCTCGCGGGACGCGCGAGTACATGGATAAAGAATTCCAGAGATTCCCCTCAAGCATTATATATGTATTAATGCACAGGTCCATTTTCGAATTAAATGATTAATCGCGCGCAGAAGACCGGTGGAAAAAGAACAGCAAAGTTAAACAAAATATGTAACGACGAATATACGAAGAATTGCGCTTTAAAAGTGTATTAATGCGTTGAACGAATGGTAACAATCGAAATTTTTACGAGGATAGTCAAATAATGATTACGACCTTAAGCTGAAGATTACTTACAGCTAATTTTATGCTAAACGCTTCCTAGTTGCGATATATCTTAGCCAACGAGAGTGTTTGAGTTAATATTTGGTTAATTAATCGTTTCCTAGTTGCGATAAGTTCCTGTGCGTCGTACTTGCGTCAATATTTGTAACGGCCACAGAGCAGATTAATATGAATCACGCTGATGTTAATATCGAGACTTATCGGACGTGGGTTCTCGTAGATTTGGCTGTGCACTCTCGACTCGGGGGAATCCCGGATGTTTTTTTTTCTCCGTCAGCACGCGCCATGAGTATGCCGCGTGCGTTCTACGGCGAGAGAAACCGCGCCGCGCGCGCACGCAGGAACGCGGGTGCGTTAACGTCATACACGCGCCCGCTCCTCCGTGTACGTGGGACTGACTTTAAATTGCGACAAATCTATTCCAACATTTACTGTCGCAGGCATTGTCGTGCCCCGACGAATCTGTCTGCAGCGCTAACGTACACGTTGCGCATATACACATAAAAAAAAGAAGTGTCAAGTGAAGACTTATACACGGAGATAATTTTTTTGTCATATTTTACCGTTAAATTAGGCAAAAAAGGTCGAGATAAGAAGCTATTATAAGAAATTCTTAGAAGAAGATTATAGATTGTTATTGCACATATATTTGACACTTCTTTTTCTTTCTGTGCACCGACACATGTACTTACGTTGACGCATTCTCTTTCGCTTTCCTTTCTTTTCCTTTTTGGTCGATCGGTAGTTCGTCAGTAACGATAAGCCAATCCGGCTTTTAATGTCCACCAGATACCGCGAGGTCGAAATGAATTCTTCTTTCGTCTCCTCCCCCCGCTCGTAGACAACGGATGAGATAAAAAAAAACAAATCTTTGAGTTCATCTGGCGCTCCGTAGCTTCAAGTGCGTAAGCCAAGTGCGTAAGCTTTTAGCGATCAACAATGACTTTTGCTCTCTAAATCGGAATCAGTGAAAAGTCACTGAAATGGCATAGGACTTTAGACTGATATCAGTAAATAGTCACTGATGCATTCAATGACTATTCACTGATATCAGAGTAAAGTATGTCATTTCAGTAACTTTTCACTGGTTCAGATTTAGAGAATTCGAATGTACCGAAAAGGCGGATCATATGCAGAGCGATACCGATGATAATGTTTGATTTTACGGCGTATTTTAGGAACAGCGAAACCGCGTGACGTAATCACATTCACGTGGCGTTTTAACGTTTAGCATCTGAAAGCCGCGGGATCTCGGTGGAAGGTTTCGCCTTTTTCCCTGAAAATAATCGCGATCTGTGCAGCGTGCAGCTAAGATTGTCGTCAATATTGCGGTCACGTAGCGCAAATGATACATCCGAGAAGCCGGACAGATGATCGGAATAAAAGATGATCGCCGGTGTCTCATGCATGATGTTGCGAGAACACATCGCGACTTCGTCGAATTACGTTTGCTCGCTTTGGCGATTACCTGCGCACCGCGTATATAGGTACGCCTGTTATGGTGCGTCTCCACCTGCGAGTAAAAACTCTCGAGAGCAAAAAGAGAGAGAGAGAGAGACTCTTCGAGAGACGCACCATTCCGCATTCGGCGAAGCCGGGAGTTTCCGGCGAAAACATACTCCGTTAATTTCGGCCCTCTGCTGACCGTGAAAACGTAAGTGCCGCGTGCCGTTTCTGTAAACTGTTTGAAACGCGTGCGATTTATGAGAGAGAGAGAGAGAGAGAGAGAGAGAGAGAGAG